>NC_058524.1:414185298-414488319 GCF_904849725.1 Hordeum vulgare subsp. vulgare
TCCGGGACTCCGAACAACATTCGTAACCAACCATATAACTCAAATACGCATAAAACAACGTCGAACCTTAAGTGTGCAGACCCTGCGGGTTCAAGAACTATGTAGACATGACCCGAGGGTCTCCTCGGTCAATATCTGGTAGCGGGACCTGGATGCCCATATTGGATCCTACATATTCTACGAAGATCTTATCGTTTGAACCTCAGTGCCAAGGATTCATATAATCCCGTATGTCATTCCCTTTGTCCTTCGGTGTTACTCGCCCGAGATTCGATCGTGAGTATCCGCATATCTATTTCAATCTCGTTTACCGGCAAATCTCTTTACTCGTTCCGTAATACAAGATCCCGCAACTTACACTAAGTCACATTGCTTGCAAGGCTTGTGTGTGATGTTGTATTACCGAGTGGACCCCGAGATACCTCTCCGTCACACGGAGTGACAAATCCCAGTCTTGATCCATACTAACTCAACGAACACCTTCGGAGATACCTGTAGAGCATCTTTATAGTCACCCAGTTACGGTGCGACGTTTGATACACACAAAGCATTCCTCCGGTGTTAGTGAGTTATATGATCTCATGGTCATAGGAATAAATACTTGACACGTAGAAAACAGTAGAAACAAAATGACACGATCAACATGCTACGTCTATTAGTTTGGGTCTAGTCCATCACCTGATTCTCCCAATGACGTGATCCAGTTATCAACCAACAACACCTTGTACATAGTCAGAAGACCCTGACTATCCTTGATCAACTGGCTAGCCAACTAGAGGCTTTCTAGGGATAGTGTTTTGTCTATGTATCCACACATGTATCTAAGTCTTCATTCAATACAATTGTAGCATGGATAATAAACGATTATCTTGATACAGAAATTATAATAATAACTTATTTATCATTGCCTCTAGAGCATAATTCCAACAATCACATCATCAAGTTATGCATGTGGTCATATGATACTTTTTTTGCATTAATCTATGCATGCAAACCATGGCATCTCATCAAGTAATGCATATGATTGATAAGCTTTTTTGTGCTATTTTTATGGTCTTGGGTGATATATGTGTTTGACTCTTGAGAGGTAAATCTATGTAATTCGTGCTTCACCTTTTTATATTAATATACATCACTGTGTCATATTCTTCATATGTTTATTGTTTCAAAAATGTGAACCGATGATGCTCTTATATTTCTTACACATTAGTTTTTCTTGTTTTTAACACACACTTATGCATTTTTAAACACAACCGTCGCATTAACACGTGGATGTTGGCCTTCTCTCTAGAAAAGGTTTCTTTTTATACTAGAGAGAGAGGTTCATTTGTCATTCAAAAAAAACTTTTACTTTCTCATGCACTAAATCTGTTTTTACGACTTCATTTCATGCTTTGAAGTGTCCTACTAGATATTAATTCATTTATTCTCTTAAACAAAGCTAGACTAGTAGAATTCCCGGTACAATGCTCCTCCTCGGCGTGGCGGGGAGGGCGAGGATGCAGCGGGCCATGGGGTGGTCGGGTTGTGGGGATTTGGCTCCTAAGAGCATCTATACCTGGACCCCCTAAATACGGACCCTCAAAGATTCGAGGACGCATCCGGACGCGACCGCGACCACTCACCGGGTGCGTCTTGTATTTTGTCTTCCCCATCCTTCATGTCTGAACCCTCATATCCATACAAACGCATGCAACGCTATGTAAATCAAGAGATCAACATCTTTCATCAGATCGGATTGCTTCGTCGAACAAAAGGATCATAGTTCATCGGCAAATTCATATTACAAACTACTTAAAATATGAACAAAACGGGGAAGGGCGGAAGAAATCACCATTTCCTTGCCGTCCCTTCCCTTCCGGTCGTCCAGGCCATTATGCCCCTCCTCCGTGTAGGCGTCGACGTGCGGTGGAGCTTCGTCGTCGTCGTCATGAGAGCCGAACGTGGTGGAGACATCACTTTCATCCTCGTCGGAGCTGCACCGCATGCTGGTCAGCCTGCGGAGCAGGCGGTCCTGCTCCTTCGTGTGGCGGGCTGCTTTCGCCTTCACCGCCGCCTCTTTCACTGCCTCGCGCTCCGATAACTGGATGGTCAGTCGGAGCACCTCAGAATTCTTGCGGTGGAGGTGACGCACATCCGTCTCCGTCATCGTCAGTGAGCGACGAAGGACGTCCATGAGGAGCGCATCCTCGGGGTCGATCGACGCACTCGAGGTCGAATGTCGTGCGGCCAACGCCTCCCCCTCTCCCTAGCCTGTTGCTGCTCGTGACGGGCTGCACGCGCCTCGGATTTCGGCATCCTCATACTCCCCTTACCCGACGCGGGCACGAGCACTCAACGGTGGCAGGGCACCTCTTCCGGAGCAGAAGGTGGTGGAGGTGAGCGGCATACCTGACCTGGGGCGGACCTCCAAGAGCGGGAACGACCGGAGCTACACACCTTGTGGGAAGGGCCCGCAATGTCTCCGACGCTCCGTCAGCATGTGACGGGCCCAGAGGATGCAGATCCACCGCCGACGACACTCCTTTCGCATGCGACGGTTCAGGAGGAAGCACATCCACCGCCGTCGGGGATGCCTTGGTCTTGCAGCGACCGACGCAGCGCGATGCGGAGGTCCACCTCCTACACATCTATGTTCGATCCGTCAGAGCTGCTTCCATCACCGGCCAGCGAATTGGAGTGTGGGGAGGGCAAGTGGAGCGGACGGAGAGTGAATTGCCGGATGTCTAGGGTTTTCCCGATTCGGGTATTTAGTGGGGTTGGTGGTGGGCCGGGCTGACGTGTCCGTGGGCTCAGTGGTGGGCCAGGCTGTCAGGTGGGCGTGCTCGGGCGCACCCAGGCTCCCCCATATTCGCCCCATATTTGGGCTGGATATGAGGGGTGCCGGTCAGCCGGCGTGTTTGAGGCCCGTTTAGGGAGTCCGTCTAGGTCGATTGTTTGTGACCGGACAGTGACCGGACGGCCTGCCCGGGCGTATGTGACGGCTATAAGGGGTTCAACTGTAGATGCTCTAACTCCCAGATACGATGGTTGCGCTCGTGGACGTTGTGTATGCAGTGATGGCAAACACCATGTGGTCTTTCGGATGTGCTCCGACGTGCTGCCCGAAAGCTTGGGCGGCGGTTTGAGACTGTAGATGAGGTGATGTGGTGGTCTATGAGGCGGCACGACGTGCGGTGACCTCCGACTTCGGGTAGAGTTGATCTGGTCTCCGGCGGGCGCGGTAGCACGCATGGTGGTAGTGGTTGGTTGCCCGCGCCAGTGCAGGATGATGTGCGGACAATGTGTTGTGGGAGCTCGGGTGAAGGCCCTCTCTCGGTCTTGTGCTGTGACCACCGATTGCAACGTCTACGACCATCGTTTTCTTCCCGAAGGCATCGTTGCTTTACTGTTGCACCTTTCCCACGTGGATCTGCCATCGCGACCTCTCCATGGGAAACCCTTGATCTTGCCATCGGACGATGGTGGAACTTTCATGTGTCGTTTTCCCTCTTAGGGACTTCATTTCAAAGCTCGGCATTGGCAAGCGGGACCGGTGGTTTGTAGCGGTTTGGCGTCTAGACTTTCGTGACAACGATAATGGTGGGAGTGATGTCGGCGACGTGGCAATGGTCGCGCTAGTCGGCTCTTCTTCGACTTGTTTGCGGTATTGCCTCGATTTGTTTGCTGTTGTGGAGTCGTAACTGAGGCAGCGGGCCCTCTAGTATACAATGACTTGCTGCAGGTGGTCCGTTCGGTGATCTTGTGTGGCGCTAGCCGTGCCTGGTTTTGTCTTTTCGAGTTCTTCATTAAAGTTGGAGTTGCGTTGTTTGTCGCGAATGGCTAAGTTTTGGCCTACACCTTCATGCAGCTTCACGCGTCCACTAGGGTGTGGATTGAGTCAATGATCACTTACGGCGAAGTCGGAGTCGTTTGCTCAGATTGTAGAGATGACGATTACATCTTTAGAAGAGGAGTGATGATGATGATGTGTGCATGCTATCTTGTCCAGGCCCTCTTGGGAGTGGTGTATGGTGTTATTTATGTGTGTCACTCAATGCTTGTAATGGTTTTCGTCACTGGGTAATCTGATTTTCGTTCAGTTTTTTCTAGTTAACTGAGCGACTCTTTTCTTCTTAAAAAATGCACGATAACTGTTATGTTGGAAAAAAAATCCGAAACACACAGAAATAAGAAGACAAAGTTAATTTATTGTGAACTGTTGAACTATTGGATGAGTAATAAACTATCGGAGGTCACAAAACGTGAACTGAACACCGCGTACGAGAATATAGAGCCTCCGAGACAGCACTATTAGACTAAGTAACGTCTTGAGACCGATGACAGCAACACACCCCAGAGCAAGGAAAGCTAGCAGGCTGGAACTGCTCTGCTTATACGCGCTTATATATGTATTCAACGTAAGGGTAATCTAAGATTAGAGCCCTCAAATCCCGGGATGCCAGGAGCAGACAGAGTGCACCAGTGCGTAGCATTGCTCCTGGTCAACGAGTCATGTGTCCACATGCAAGTGGCTTACGTAATCAGGCCCACGCTTCGTTCTTGATAGCTACTTCTCCTCCTTCTGGTCCATGGCGATGACGAGTTGGAGATTTGACCCATGATACGATCCTTCACGTGTCAAATGCACTGAGAAATGAAACGAAGTTCACTTGCAGAAACTTTCTTCCCATTTCAAGCGTACCTGCGGGCCGACGCACACGTAGCGTACTCACATCGCGCACCGAGGGCGAAAAACCAGTACGTATCAAGGTCGTCGTGATTCGTGTAAAAAAAAAAGGTCATCGTGATCTTATCGGAAAGAGGATATTTGTTGCCTTGGGACGATAAGTAAACGTGAAAGCAGCGGTTTCCCATACACGACTTTCACCTGATAAGCTTCCCATAGTCAAGGTTCAAGAAGCCTTTTGCCACTAATTTCCAACAAGTGCAACAACCGGTCACAATTCGATCCAGGGCAGCTATTTTTTTTAACCGTACTGGAGGAGTTGCTGCTGTGAGCATGTGACCCGTGTGGCCCGATTAAAGAAGCTTGTGTTGGTTTCTCCACACGCACACACACGGGGAAAACGAAGAACCGATAGACGTGGACAGCCATGTTATAAAAGTCTACACGCATGATCGTGCCAGCACTGACCGAATTGCAGTAGCGAAGATGGTGACAACCCCAGCCGTTGACCTGGCTGTCCCAGCCAGGGCATCCTGAACTGACACTGACAACCAAGATTTTTTAGGAAAACTCCCAACAAACGGGCAGGTTAGACCGTCAAAGAAAACATTCGCTCTCTACCTTTGCTTTCCACCGGGGAAAGGTTTCACGAACATGTCCTCTTCTACTTGAAAAACACATCAATACGATATTTATATATGAAAATATGTTACGACATTTATGATCTTGTGTACCTTCGCTCGCGGTGTGCCGACACGTACCCTCTCACCCATTTTGCAAAAAAAAAAACACTTGCTTCAACTCGCCTATCATAGGTGGTCACACAACTTGCGTTTGATCTTCAGTTTGATGCTAAAACTTTAGAAATACATATTTATGATCGTTTAATTTGCTTTTTCGTCTAAATATGGTCACCTAGATCATATTCAGGCGTATCATGCGCTTATGTGGCACGCCCGTGTGTCTATGACTCACCGTCAGTGACTGGAACAGCTTGGTGCAACACACTTGTTTTTTTTGTAGAAGCACCCCTCACTTTGTATTTAAAGAAATAGAAGCCCCTTAATAACACGCGTGGGCCCCACTTATCAGCATGAGTGGCGGGAGAAATGAGAATAAAAAGGGCACCTGGGGGTGGTTCAAACTCCGGACCTTGTATACAACGAGTGCCTTAGCCAACAACTGTGCGAACTACATGTTCGTCCACATATATAGATACAGTTGATTTTATATTGGCAATTGGTTTTTCTCTTAGATTCCTTTTTTTTCATGTTTTCGGAAAAATTTAGCTTTTTGACAAATAAAATCAAATGAAAAGACCACGTTGAAATATATAAGCCTAGCTCACAACATACAAAACTACACTTGATCTTTGCTATTTCCACGGGGATCATAAGAGCTAGCCATAGCCCCCGCTCCTCCGCTCATGCACCCTTGTCCCACCGGGGCCTCCGGCCACAGCATGGCCGACCATCTCAACACGCCGTGAAGCACTCGACTTGCGGCGATCACCCATCATGTCCTTGGCTAATCTCAACTTCGATCAGGGTCAAGAATTTGCTCAAAGAGTGTGGGACAAATGAGGCGTTCATATCAACTTCGAAGAAGGAAGAGACAAAGAGGAATTCTTTCTGGTAGCTGAATTTACAAGGTCCATGATTCGTCTTACTGGAAATTTTGTGGCTACAATTCTTCTCGCATGTTTCGAAGGTCATGCATCTCTTTTTAAGGTGAAACTTCTTCAAAATGGGTCATTCAAATTCTCTCTTTCCTCTAAAGAAGTGGGATTCCCGATCATCAAAGGAGGGAACATCTCACTCAACCTGCTTAACGTCAATTTCCTCTTGTGGGGTGATGGTGGGCCAAATTATCAGTGGGAACTTGATCAATATCTCCAAGAGAAGGAAGATGCTTGTACTCATATCTTCTGTCGCCACCCAAATAGATCCTACCTCCACACTCTTAGAACTCCGACGATCTTCCATCGATCAGACCAAGTTGTAGCTAAATATCATTCCTATTCAAATCAGCATCACGAGGCTCACCGGGTGAGATCACTGGGCCATGATCTATGCCCCATTCATCCTACAATCAATGCGTCAGTTTCTATTGGTAAGGCGGGATCAACGGTCATTCAAAATTCCGGGCTTCAACCATTTTGCGTTCGTTGTCTCCTCCATGGTCATTACACGCCCAACTGCACTAATAGGATTAAGTGTAGGAACTCTAAGCATTGGGGCCTATTGCCCGAGATTGTTTTGCTAAGGCCCACTTCCTTTCACGAGCCCGACCCAACTACATCGCTTCGTGAATCAATGCGCGCTGCCACTATTCCCTAGACAACGACCACTCGGGTCGTCAATCACGTCACTTGCCATACTACAAGAGCTAATTCCTTTGTTCCGCCACCTCCGCTAGCCAGATTTCACCCCCTAATCCGTCCTCACCGGCTCTCAATCGCATATCGGCTACCTCTACTACGTCGCCTCCATCCACCAGTGAAGCTCAGGCGTCCTCCACCGTTCCCATCAGTCTGTTGATGGCCTCATTTCCATATGACCCAACACCTTTCATTCCAGCAAACCGTCATAGCATCCAAGTGGAAGGTCGACCGGCTAGGGTTCTTGTGATTGTCAGCGCTGCTCACCATTCCCATGAGAAATGGGCCATTGTGACCATTGTTCCGATGCCTAACTTACAAGTTGAGTTCAATAATGTTCGCAAGGTACTCTACGATTCTATCACTGATAGGAGGCTAGGGTTTTCAGAGATTATTCGATGCCCATTTATTCAAGCATTCATCAAGCTTAGCGGTGTTTTTGATAGATATGATATTGTTAGCAATAGTCCACATCTATTTTCATATGTCCATGTTATGTTTGTGTCACACCCTGTATTTATACCACTTTGTCACATTATGTGTTACAAAATTAGGAACCAATTAAAACCTTTTGAGTGATTGTGATGACAGATTTGATTGCAACTTGCTTGTGTGCTTGATTGCGTTTTAATTCAACAAAACTACCTTCTCTCTATAAACTCCTCTCCTTGGCCCCAAACCCTTGCCCAATGATCATGCCATGTGTATAGGATCAGAAACTATTCTTAATAAAATATTATTCTACAAAAGGCATATATTTATTTTCAAAGCCTAAAAACCCCTCAATTGGGATTTGCACTACAAGTCCTTAATTTAGGAGGGATGTTCTACCCGAAAGATTTTTCTTGGATTCTATTATTAAAATGATTTCCCAAAACCACAAAATAATTTATTAAATGTTATATTCCTATTTTATTTAAACACCCTTTTCTGAGGCCAGAAATGGTATTTCATAGGGAAAAATATTTTCCTACCTTGAAAATATTTGAGAAAATTTAGGGAAACTCACACGACATATATTTTCCATATATGTGAGTTTCCACACATGGTCGTGTTCAAAATATTTGGCAAAACACCTCAAAACCCTTTCTGCCTATTCTAAGATTTTGAAATATTTCCAAAGGAAATATTCTCAATAAATCCCAGGAAAATTCTAGCATGTTTCACATGTTATATGAGGTGATCGTGCAAAGTTTCATCCCCATCCAAGTTGATTTGATTCACCTAAGAAACCCAAAACCCTTTGTGTCCAGAACTAAGTTTGAACAACTCTACATTCCCAAGTTTGTCCTATTGCTCTCAAACTTTGGAGGAGTGATCCAGCCCCGAAATAAGGGCGCCACACCAAGTTGTGCATTTGTGGGAGTTGGTTTACTCACCTTAGTTCACATAAATCTGGTTCTGCCCATTTCTAGTGTTTTCCATGTCTACATTGTCAACCTTGCTCAAATGAGCTCAAAATTGGCGAATCCTACTATTTTTGTCCATCATTTAATCCTGTTAATTCTCACTACATTTGGTGAGGTTTATCTTGCTCAAACCAGCAACAAAAACCTTCTGGTGATTTAGTAAAACAACTACTTTCACCCCTTCTACTTTCTTCCTTCACTCCAAACTTTTATCACAAGTTTGTTGTTCAGCCCCACATCTGCAGCCGAGAGCCCCAACTCTAATTCAACGGGAGGAGAACAAAATCCTCAATTCCTTTTCTGGTTCACCTCTGGCACAAACTGCCTCTCCCTGTTCCTTAGACCTCCACTTCTCCCCTCGGCTCCAAAGTATCCAAGGGGCATCTCCAAAGTCCCGAGACACTAGTACACATGGTGGGGGCGCGCCAGAGCGTGTCAACATGCCTTAGCATGCCAAAATTGGGCTGTGGATTGTGCACTAGACGCCCGCACCTAGGGAGGCCAGCCCCGGCTAGGCCTCTCCCCACACGTTGTTTGGCCTTGACTGCCTCGACGACCGGTGCCAGCACCGCATCCGGCCCCTCCTCTCTCCCTTTCTCCTGCCCCTGGAGACGCATGCCCGCGCCCGCATGAAGAGTTCAGGTGCCGCTTTCCACTGTGACGCGCCAAGTGCCAGCCCCGTTCCTCCTCAATCCCTCTTTCGGACATAAACCACGCCCATGAAGACCATGGGCTCATTCCCAAGCCTTCCCTCCTCCTCTAGCCGTTTCCACGCCCTCACCGGTGCACCACCTTTCGGTGGACCGAGCCCCTCCTATAAAGAGGCCACCCCGGTCTCTCTCCTCCCCTCTGCAACATTTCTCTCACCTCCAATCGACCGCCCAATCACCCTGTTTGAGCTTTCCGAGCACTAGTGCTCGAGATTGACCAAGGCGCCACCACGTCGGGCTACGTCGATCTCGGGACACAGGCCCACTCTAGCCCCCATTTCTCCTCCATCGTGAATGCAAGGAGCCCCAGCCTCATCTACACCTCTTCCGTGCTCCTTTCTCTTCGCTGAACGTCGGCACCAACCACCTCCCGACACCATCCGCCGGGGCCTCCTCACCACTGACGACTTCGGCCACCTAAGCCACTCCTTCGACCTCCATTCGAACGGTGGGAGTGCGAGAAGTCCATTCCTACGTTCACCTTCCCTTGCCATCGACAGAGCTGACGCCGGTGAGCTCATCCCCCTTTTGTCCCGAGGTAGAAGTCGACCACAACAAGGGGACCGCACCTGTTGCCCTCTGCCTCTCTCTCTCTTCCTCTCCTAGTTGCTGACCATAGGGCCCCGCGCGTCATGTTCAAACCTGACGACGCGTGCCTGGGCTTGCTGGGCCGACCCAGCTGCTGGTCGAGTTTGGCCCAGGGTGCTGCGACCCTTTTCCTTTTTCTATTTTCTGGCATTTGCCAAATATTCCACAGGAAAAAATAATCCTCCAAATCCAATTATTTTTCCACCAAAAATCTTGTAAAAATATGTAGTATTTGATAACACTACTTGTTTATTTTTTACAAAAACTTTATACACGATTTTATTTTAAAACCAAGTTTGAAGTATTTCTCGCATTTTAAAACTTTATACACTAGAGACAAATATTTTTAGATGTGAAGTTAGTATTTTATAAAGTAGGGTAACATTTTAGGAGTGAGTTTTGTGTTCTGTTTTGTTGTGATTCTTATTATTGTTATTACTATCGCGATGGTAGATCCTGTGGTTGACGAAGGAGTTGGACCCGAAGACTTCGAAGACCCCAGAGACTTTGCTGACCAAGGTAAGCAACCCTTTGACCATGACTAAGAAACTTTTACTTGCATGTCATATGGTACCTTACTTATGCGTATATTCCTGTTGGATCGGAGACCCCCCTTGTTGCGTTGTCCCCGAAGAACACCTCGTTGAAACCCGCATTTGGGCATGACCCTACCGCCTATGAGGTTTGTGCTTGTGGGATGTAGTTAGCTGCTAGTAGTTGCTATGCAAAAAGGGATGGGAATATGCCTGGTGACGACGAAGGGAGTGTTTACAAAGTCTTTTTCAAAGCCCGTCTGGTGCCACTAATGCCCGAGGGTGACGGTGTTGAGATGGATGACCACTCGAGAAAGAAGTGGTGTACCAAGAAAGGTTTTGTGTGTGTGGTTTCGAAAACAATACTAGATTTAAGATTCCTCGACCGTCCCAACCTTACATGTGTGACCACAAGACCCCTCATGGGACGCGGCTTTGTTGATTACTTTTGTCGATACTAGCACAGAGCCCGCATTACTAGTGGCGGGAGTGACATGGTCACTGTCGTGACGAGGTCGTGCTAGGTAGGGCGAACATGCTGTCTTTACAGGTTCCAGGTACACCGCTGCGTGCCCTCATGGATGGTACGATCTAGAGCGAGGCTTGTATGATGTACATCATGAGGGATGGCACCAACGAGTGGACTCTTTGTTTAGTGTCGCTAGGGGAAAGGAATTGTTCGGTTGTTTACCTCTGGCATGTTATATATCGCGAGTCGTGGATGAGATGGAAGTTCCCCGAGTCTTGTGGGTATAGCGCTCAACCTCTACAGAGTGTGAAACTATTTGAATAACCGTGTTCACGGTCAAGGACAATTGGGTGGAGCTTCTTAAACTACTTATAGTTGTTTTCGCATAAACCAAGTGTGTATGTGTGTGTGTGAGAGAGAGAGAGAGAGTAAGTGGGAAACATGATGCTCGAGCTAAGTCAGGTGACTTGGCATGACGGGTGGACATGTGATGTTCGACCCTGAGTTGATATTGATATTTGTAACCTATTCAATGGGTTACCACTATGCCTTGTGGTGCATGTCGCCCAAGAAATTGATCATGTTGTTGCACTAGGGAAAATCTTCTTTCCGCAAAGATCAGCATACTAGTGTTATGTCATACTTCGTTATTGTCTTGTTCTGCATCATGGGTTGCTTGCGAGTACATTTAAAATAATCATTGGCTTGTGTTGCGGCAACAAAAGTCCTTCCCTGGCACGTAGGAATTCTTCTTGTTACTTCTCTGGTTTGCGTCGGTTTTTCCCTTGAAGAGGAAAGGGTGATGCAGCACAGGAGCAGTAAGTATTTCCCTCAGTTTGAGAACCAAGGTATCGAACCAAAAGGAGGGCCTCGTCAAGTCCAAAGTACCTGCGCAAAAACAAACAAGCTTGCACCCAACGCTTCAAAGGGGTTGTAAATCCCTTCAAGATTGTTTGCAAAAGTGAGATCTGAAGACGGAAAGTGCAACGAAGTGAAAAGTGTAAGGCTAAAAATATGGTGTGGAGTAGACCCTCGGGGCCATAGTGTTCACTATAGGCTTCTCTTAAAATAGCAAATATTACGATGGGTGAACAAATTACTGTCGAGCAATTGATAGAACCGTGCAAAGTCATGACGATATCTAAGGCAATGATCTAGCATATAGGCATCACGTCCGAGACAAGTAGACTGATACTTTCTGCATCTACTACTATTACTCCACACATCGACCGCTATCCAGCATGCATCTAATGTATTGAGTTCATGACGAACAGAGTAACGCTTTAAGCAAGATGACATGATGTAGAGGGATAATCTCAAACCAATGATGAAAACCCCATCTTTTTACCCTTGATGGCAACAACACGATACGTGCCTCGCTACCCCTTCTGTCACTGGGTGAGGTCACCGCATGGTATGAACCCAAAACCAAGCACTTATCCCATTGCAAGAATCATAGATCTAGTTGGCCAAACAAAACCCACAACTCGAAGAGAATTACAAGGATATGAAATCAGGCATAAGAGAGATCAGAAGAAACTCAAATAAGATTCATAGATAATATGATTATAAATCCACAATTCATCGGATCTCGACAAACACACCGCAAAAGAATATTACATCGGATAGATCTCCATGAAGATCATGGAGAACTTTGCATTGAAGATCCAAGAGAGAGAAGAAGCCATCTAGTTACTAGCTATGGACCCGTAAGTCTATGGTGAACTACTCACACATCATCGGACAGGTCATGGTGTTGATGGAGAAGCCTTCCTTCTCCGAATCCCCCCTCCGGCGGGGCACCAGGACGTGCCCAAAATGGGATCTTGCGGAGACAGAAGCTTGCGGTGGCGGAAAAGTGATTACGATGCTCCCGTGATTTTTTTTGGAGTACTTGGGAATTTATAGGCGCAAGATCTAGGTCAGGGGACCTCCAGGGGGCCCACAAGCCTGCATGGCGCGCCCCCTGGCCGCGGGGTGGTGGCTTGTGGGGCCCTTGGGCCTCTTCTGGCTTGGCCCCCAAGCTCTCCGATCTTCTTCCGTTCCAGAAAAAATCTTTTGGAGATTTTCTTTCGTTTGGACTCTGTTTCAAAATCTCCTCTGAAAGGGGTCAACAACATGGAAAAAACAGGAACTAGCACTTGGCACTGAGTTAATAAGTTAGTCCCAGAAAATAAATAAAAGGCATGCACAACATCCAAAGTTTGACAAGATAATAGCATGAAACCATCAAAAATTATAGATACGTTGGAGACATATCAAGCATCCCCAAGCTTAACTCCTGCTCGTCCTCGAGTAGGAAGTGATAAAGAATGAATTTTTGATGTCGAATGCTACCTAGCATAGTTGTCCTTTGCAACTTCTTTCACGTGGCATGAATATTCACATCCGTACGATTCGAAACAATAGTTTGCTATTGACATGAAAACAGTAATACTTCAAGCAAACTAGCAAAGTAATCATGAACTTTCAAAATAACAAGGCCAAAGAAAGTTATCCCTACAAAATCATATAGTCTGGCTATGCTCCATCATCCTCACACAAGTAATGTAAATCATGCACAACCCCGGCATTGTCCAAGTAATTGTTTTCACACTCTTACTTTCTCAAACTTTTTATAACTATCACACAATACATGAGCGCGAGCCATGGATATAGCACTATAGGTGGAATAGAGTGTGGTGGTTGTTGTGAGACAAAAAAGGAGGAGATGGTCACATTGACTCGGCGTATCAATAGGCTATGGATATGCCCATTAATAGATATCAATGTGAATGAGTAGGGATTGCCATACAAGGGATGCACTAGAGCTATAAGTATGTGAAACCTCGAAAGGAAAACTAGTGGGTGTACATCCAACTTGCTTGCTCACGAAGACCTAGGGCAATTTTTGTGGAAAGCCATCATTGGAATATACAAGTCAAGTTATAAAACGAAGATTCCCACTAGCATATGGTAGTGACAAAGCAAGAAGCTCTCAATCATGAAGAACATGGTGCTATCTTGAAGCACAAGTGTGGAAAAAGATAGTAGCATTGTCCCTTCTCTCTTTTTCTCTTATTTTTTTTATTTGGGCTCTTAGGCCTCTTTTTTTCTTTTCTCTCCTTTTTTTCTTTTTTTGGGATCTTTGGCCACTTTTTTCCTCACATGGGACAATGCTCTAATAATGATGATCATCACACTTTTAGTTACCCAAAGCTCATAGATCACAATGATGATGACTCCAAAGGAAATGCCTCCGGCAGTGTAGCGGGATGTGCAACGATCTAGTATGATCATGCAATGGCAATATGAAAGTGACAGCACAAGTCATGAGACGGAACGGTGGTAGTTGCATGGCAATATATCTCGGAATGGCTATGAAAATGCCATAGTTGGTAGGTATGGTGGCTGTTTTGAGGAAGGAATTTGGTGGGTTTGTGCACCAGCGAGAATTGTGCAGCGCTAGAGAGGCTAGCAATGGTGGAATGTGAAAGTGCATCTATACCATGGACTCAACATTAGTCATAAAGAACTCACATACTTGTTGCAAAAGTTTTTATTAGTAATCGAAACAAAGTGCTAAACGCATACTCCGAGGGGAAGGGTTGGTAGGTGTAAACCATCGCGCGATCCCGACCTCAACACAAAGGATGACAATCAATAGATCAATTATGCTCCGACTTCCTAATATAGCGGTTCACCATACGTGCATGCTACGGGAATCACTAACTTCAACACAAGTATTTCTAGATTCACAACACCCTACTAACATAGCTTTTAGTATTACCGAATCTGTGTCTCAAAACTAATTGAGAGGAATCGAAACTTCTCTTTGTACTCAATGCACATGAAGATGGAGGTTTTTTGCATCCTCTTTGGGTACCTAGCACATGGGACTTCTTTCATAGCATAAGCCAACTACCAAATCACGCACCGTCATGCTCTAAATATATATGTGAAGCACAAGAGCGAAAGTATCTAGCTCAAAAGATATAAGTGAAGCACAATGAGCATTGTAGCAAAATCACGATGAGTGCATGTCTCTCTCTCTCAAAAAGGTGTGCAGCAAGGATGATTGTGACACAACAAAAAGAAAAGACTCCTATGATACAAGACCCTCCAAACAAAACACATATCATGTGGTGAATAAAAATATAGCCCCAAGTAATGTTACCGATGGATTGAAGACGAAAGAGGGGATGCCTTCCCGGGGCATCCCCAAGCTTAGGCTTTTTGGTGTCCTTGAGTTTCGCTTGGGGTGCCTTGGGAATCCCCAAGCTTGAGCTCTTTCCACTCCTTATCTCTTTGTCCATGAGAACGTCACCCAAAACTTGAAAACTTCACAACACAAAACTTAAACAGAAACTTGTGATAACATTAGTACAAGAAAACAAACTACCACTTCTTTTGGTACTGTAGAAAACTTGAATTCCATCTATATTGATGATGAGATACTGTATTATCACTTTTCCATGGCTAGTACCCCCGATACTAACCATAGTTTCATCAAAACAAGCAACCAACTCAACAAAAAACAGAATCTGTCGAAAACAGACCAGTCTGTAGCAATCTGTATACTTCGTATACTTCTGGTACCTCAAAAAATCTGAAAAATTATGACGGTCTAGGGAGAAAGCATATATATCAGCAGAAAAAAGAATCAACTCAAAATATCTTTCTGAATAAAAATGGAAAATCATCTCGTGAGAGAAAAGTTTAAGTCTTTTTCCAGCAAGATCAAACAACCACTACCAAGACCAATCATAAAGGTTTTGCTTGGCTCAAACACAAAAAGAAACACAAAAAACACAATCACAACAGAATTTTGAAAGTGTGGACGCAACAAAACAGAAAGAAAAAAGATAAATTCATTGGGCTGCCTCCCAACAAGTGCTATTGTTTAACGCCCTTAGCTAGGCATAGTAGCGATAGAATCACGTATCGTCGTATTTGGTGCTCAAACCATAAGTAGCCCTCATCATGGATTCATAAGGCAATATTATTTTTGTTCTAGGAAAGTGTTCCATTCCCTTCCTTAAAGGAAATTGAAATCTAATATTCCCTTCCTTCATATTGATGATAACACCGATAGTCCTTAGGAAAGGTCTACCAAGAATAATAAGGCATGTAGGATTGCAATCAATGTCAAGCACAATGAAATCCACGGGTACATAGTTCCTATTTGCAATAATAAGAACATCATTGATCCTTCTCATGGGTTTCTTGATAGTAGAATCAGCAAGATGCAAATTAAGAGAACACTCTTCAATCTCATTAAAACCCAGAATATCACATAAAGACTTTGGAATCGCACAAACACTAGCACCCAAATCACACAAAGCATTACACTCATAGTTTTTGATTTTGATTTTGATGGTAGGTTCCCACTCATCATGAAGCTTTCTAGGGATATAGACTTCCAATTCAAGTTACTCTTCAAGAGCTTTTATCATAGCTTCGACGATCTGATCGGTAAAGGCTTTGTTTTGGCTATAAGCGTGCGGAGAGGCTACTCCACTTTTAACGCTTTTAGCAACAAGATAGATGGACTTCGAATCATTGGGGCACTTTTCAACCAAATTGGATTCATATCCAGCCTCATAATCATTAGGTTTGACACAAGAAAACAAAGATTCAATGGGAGTCACACCAAGCACTTTAAGATCTTCGTGATTCTCATCACGAGAACACGCCTTTTTAAGCCATTCATGTCTAGCATGAATTTGGGTGGTTCTTTCTTGGCTCTCAATCATGGAAACACGCATAGCTTTCAAAGTTTCATCCATGTTGATTTTGGGAGGACCACATCTAACTTTCAAAGCATCAACATCACAAGAAATCCTATCCACGCTCTTAGCCAAATCGTCAATTTTGAGTAGTTTTTCCTCTATGGACGCATTGCAAATCTTTTGAGAGTTGATGAACTCTTTGATTTTACTCTCTAGATCAGAGGGTAATCTATTGTAATTTCCATGGGTATTGTTGTAGGATTTGCCAAAGTTATTAGAGGAGTTACTAGGAAAAGGCCTAGGAACACAGTTTCCTCTAAAAGCATTGTTGTTGCCAAAGTTATTCCTACCAACAAAATTAACGTCCAAGCTAGCGTTGCTACTCTCAATCAAATAAGACAAATGCAAATCATTAGGATCCAAAGGAGCACTTCTACTAGCAACCAAATTCATTAACTCATCCATCTTAGCACTCAACGAGTTAATTTCTTCTATAGCGTGTAATTTCTAACTAGTAGGTGACCTTTCAGTGTGCCACTGAGAGTAGTTTCTCATGATGTTGTCTAAGAGATTTGTGGCTTCTCCTAACGTGATTTCCATGAACGTTCCACCTGAGGTGGAGTCCAAGATATTTCTAGAAGCGAAATTTAAGCCAACATAAAAGGTTTGAATAATCATCCAAAGACTCAAGCCATGAGCGGGACAATTCCTAATCATTAATTTCATTCTCTCCCAAGCTTGTGCAACACGTTCATGATCAAGTTGCTTGAAATTCATGATATCATTACGGAGAGAGATGATCTTAGCCGGCGGAAAATACTTGGATATATAAGCATCTTTGCACTTATCCCAAGAATCAATACTATTTTTGGGCAAAGAAGAAAACCAAGTTTTAGCGCGATCTCGCAACGAGAAAGGAAAAAGCTTCAATTTAATCACGTCATTATCCACATCTTTTTTCTTTTGCATATCGCAAAGATCAATGAAGGTATTGAGATGGGATGCGGCATCTTCACTAGGAAGGCCAGAGAATTGCTCTTTCATAACATGATTCAGCAAAGCAGCATTGATTTCATATGATTCCGCACTAGTGGCGGGATCAATCGGAGTACTAATAAAATCATTATTATTAGTATTCGAGAAGTCACAAAGCTTGGTGTTTTCGTTCATGGTGACTTCAACAAGCAGGCAAGCACACAAGCAAACAAAAAGCGGGCGAGAAAAAGGGCGAACAAAAAGGCGAACGAAATGGCAAACGAAAAAGGCAAATTGGTGAAGTTGGGGAGAGGAAAACGAGAGGCAAGTAGCAAACAAAGTAAATACAATAGATGAGTTTGCGACACTTACTTGGATGAGTTCTTGACTTGATATTCCTCCCCGGCAACGGCGCCAGAAATTCTTCTGTGTCAGCAACAAAAGTCCTTCCCTGGCGCGTAGGAATTCTTCGTGTTACTTCTCTGGTTTGCGTCGGTTTTTCCCTTGAAGAGGAAAGGGTGATGCAGCACAGGAGCAGTAAGTATTTCCCTTAGTTTGAGAACCAAGGTATCGAACCAAAAGGAGGGCCTTGTCAAGTCCAAAGTACCTGCCCAAAAACAAATAAGCTTGCACCCGACGCTTCAAAGGGGTTGTCAATCCCTTCAATATTGTTTGCAAAAGTGAGATCTGAAGGCGGAAATGTTGGAAATATGCCCTAGAGGCAATAATAAATTAGTTATTATTATACTTCCTTGTTCATAATAATCGTTTATTATCCATGCTAGAATTGTATTGATTGGAAACTCAAATACATGTGTGGATACATAGACAACACACTGTCCCTAGTGAGCCTCTAGTTGACTAGTTCGTTGATCAAAGATGGTCAAGGTTTCCTGGCCATAGGCAAGCGTTATCACTTGATAACGGGATCACATCATTAGGAGAATCATGTGATGGGCAAGACCCAAACTATGTACGTAGCATATTGATCGTGTCCTTTTATTGCTATAGTTTTCTGCGTGTCAAGTATTTGTTCCTATGACCATGCGATCATATTACTCACTGGCACTGGAGGAATACCTTGTGTGTGTCAAACGTCACAACGTAACTGGGTGACTATAAATATGCTCTACAGGTATCTCCGAAGGTGTCCGTTGAGTTAGTATGGATCAAGACTGGGATTTGTCACTCCGTGTGACGGAGAGGTATCTCGGGGCCCACTCGGTAATACAACATCACACACAAGCCTTGCAAGCAATGTGACTTAGTGTATGTCACGGGATCTTGTATTATGGAAGAGTAAAGAGACTTGCCGGTAAACGAGATTGAAATAGGTATGCGGATACCGACGATCGAATCTCGGGCAAGTAACATACCGAAGGACAAAGGGAATGACATACGGGATTATATGAATCCTTGACACTGAGGTTCAACCGATAAGATCTCCGGAGATTATGTAGGATCAAATATGGGCATCCAGGTCCCGCTATTGGATATTGACCGAGGAGTCTCTCGAGTCATGTGTACATATTTCTCGAACCCGCAGGGTCTTCACACTTAAGGTTCGACGATGTTTTATGCGTATTTGAGTTATATGGTTGGTTAACCGAAAGTTGTTCGGAGTCCCGGATGAGATCCAGGACGTCACGAGGAGCTCCGGAATGGTCCAGAGGTAAAGATTGATATATAGGAAGTCCTGTTTTGGTCCAGTTTCAGGCTCATCGGTAGTGTACCGGGAGTGCCGTGAGGGGTGCCGGGGACCATCGGGAGGGGTGTCACGCCCCAAGGGGTCTCATGGGTTATGGCAAGAGATAAACCAGCCCCTAGTGGGCTGGAATAAGTTCCCACTAAGGCCCATAAGGTTTGAGAAGGAAAAAAACACAAGGTGGAAAGAGTTTCCAAGTGGGAAGGTGGAATCCTACTCCAAGTAGGATTGGAGTAGGATTCCCCCACCTCCAATTTCGGCCAAACCTTGAGGGTTTGAGGCTGCCTCCTGCCCTCCCTCCCTCCTATATATACTGAGGTATTAGGGCTGATTTGAGACAACTTTGCCACGGCAGCCCGACCACATACCTCCACGGTTTTTCCTCTAGATCGTATTTCTACGGTGCTCGGGCGGAGCCCTTCTGAGATAGATCACCACCAACCTCTGAAGCACCGTCACGTTGCCGGAGAACTCATCTACCTCTCCGTTTCTCTTGCTGGATCAAGAAGGTCGAGATCATCGTCGAGCTGTACGTGTGCTGAACGTGGAGGTGCTGTCTGTTCAGCACTAGATCGGAACGGATCGTGAGACGGATCGCAAGACGGTTCGTGCAACAGATCGCGAGATGGTTCGTGGGACAGATCGCGGGACGGATCGTGGGACGGATCGCGGGACGGTTCGTGGGACGGTTTGCGGGGCGGATCGAGGGACGTGAGGACGTTCCACTACATCAACTACGTTTCTTAACGCTTCTGCTGTGCGATCTACAAGGGTACGTAGATCGGAAATATCCTCTCATAGATGAACATCACCATGATAGGTATTGCATGTGCGTAGGAATTTTTTTGTTTCCCTTGCGACGTCCCCCAACAGTGGCATCATGAGCTAGGTTCATGCGTAGAAGTTATCTTGAGTAGAACACAAGTTTTTGTGGGTGGTGATGTGCGATTTTCTGCCCTCCTTACTCTTTTCTTGATTCCACGGTATTGTTGGATCGAAGCGGCTCGGACCGACATTACTCGTACGCTTACGAGAGACTGGTTTCATCGCTACGAGCAACCCCATTGCTCAAAGATGACCGGGGAGTGTCGGTTTCTCCAACTTTAGTTGAATCGGATTTGACCGAGGAGGTCCTTGGAGAGAGGTTAAATAGCAGTTCATACATCTCCGTTGTGGTGTTTGCGTAAGTAAGATGTGATCCTACTAGATACCCATGGCAACCACGTAAAACATGCAACAACAATTAGAGGACGTCTAACTTGTTTTTGCAGGATATGCTTGTGATGTGATATGGCCAACGACGTGATGTGATATATTGGATGTATGAGATGATCATGTTGTAATAGTTAATATCGACTTGCACGTCGATGCTACGGCAACCGGTAGGAGCCATAGGGTTGTCTTTAAACTAACGTTTGTGTTTGTAGATGCGTTTACTATATTTCTAGGACGTAGTTTTAGTAGTAATAGCATAGCATACACGACAACCTCGATGGCGGCACGATGATGGACATCATGATGATGGGGATCATGGTGTGGCGCCGGTGACAAGAAGATCATGCCGGTGCTTTGGTGATGGAGATCAAGGAGCACTTGATGATGGCCATATCATGTCACTTATGAATTGCATGTGATGTTAATCCTTTATGCACCTTATCTTGCTTAGAACGACGGTAGCATTATGAGGTGATCTCTCACTAAAATTTCAAGACAAAATTGTGTTCTCCCCGACTGTGCACCGTTGCTACAGTTCGTCGTTTTGAGACACCACGTGATGATCGGGTGTGATAGACTCAACGTTCACATACAACGGGTGCAAAACAGTTGCACACGCAGAACACTCGGGTTAAACTTGACGAGCCTAGCATGTGCAGATATGGCCTCGGAACACAAGAGACCAAAAGGTCGAGCATGAATCGTATAGTTGATATGATTAGCATAGAGATGCTTACCACTGGAACTATTCTCGACTCACGTGATGATCGGACTTGAGATAGTGGATTTGGATCATGTACCACTCAAATGACTAGAGAGATGTACTTTTTGAGTGGGAGTTCTTAAGTAATATGATTAATTGAACTAATTATCATGAACATAGTCTAATGGCCTTTGCGAATTACGATGTAGCTTGCACTATAGCTCTACTGTTTTTATACGTTCCTAGAGAAAATTTAGTTGAAAGTTGATAGTAGCAACTTTGCGGACTAAGTTTGTAAAACTGAGGATTGTCCTCGTTGCTGCGCAGAAGGCTTAGGTCCTTAATGCACCACTCGGTGTGTTGCACCTCGAGCTCGTCTGTGGATGTTGTGAACATCCGACATACACGTTTATGATGACTACGCGATAGTTCAGTGCAAAATACTTAATAGCTTAGAAGCAAGGCATCGAAGACGTTTTGAAACGTCACGGAACATAAGAGATGTTCTAAAGAGATGAAATTGTGATTTCATGCTCATGCCCTTGTTAAGAGGTATAAGACCTCCGACAAGATTCTTTGTCCATGAAGTAAAGGAGAAAAGCTCAATCGTTGAGCGTGTGCTTTGATTGTCTGAAGTACGACAATCGCTTGAATCAAGTGGGAGTTAATCTTCCAGATAAGATAGTGATGGTCATCCAAAGTCACTGCCACCAAGCTGTGAGAGCTTCATGATGAACTATAACATATCAAGGATAGACACAATGATCCTTGAGCCATTTGCGATGTTTTGACACTACGAAAGTAGAAATCAAGAAGGAGCATCAATTGTTGATGGTTAGTAAAACCACTAGTTTCAAGAAGGGCAAGGGCTAGAAGGGATACTTCATGAAACGGCAAACCAGTTGCTGCTCTAATGAAGAAACCCAAAATTGAAGCTGAACCCGAGACTAAAGTGCTTCTGTTATGAGGGGAACAGTCACTAAGGCAGAGCTACCCTAGATACTTGGTAGATAAGAAGGCTCGCAAAGTCGACAGAAGTATATTTGATATACATGATATTGATGTGTACTTTACTAGTACTCCTAGTAGCACGAGGGTATTGGATACCGGTTCAGTTGCTAAGTGATTAGTAACTCGAAATGAAAGCTACGGTATAAACGGAGACTAGCTAAAGGCGAGGTGACGATACGTGTTGGAAGTATTTCCAACGTTGATAGGATCAAACATCGCACGCTCCCTCTATCATCGGGATTGGTGGTAAAACCTAAATAATTTTTATTTGGTGTTTACATTGAGCATGAACATGATTGGATCGTGTTTATTGCAATACAATTATTCATTTAAAGAGAATAATAGTTACTCTATTTGCTTGAATAATTACCCTCAATGGTTTATTTAATCTCGATCGTAGTGTAACACATGTTCATAATATTGGTGCCAAAAGATACAAAGTAATAATGATAGTACCACTTAGTTGTGGCACTGCCACTTGAGTCATGTTGGTATAAAATGCATGAAGAAGCTCCATGCTGATGGATCTTTGTACTCACTCATTTTTGAAACGTTTGAGACGTGCAAACCATACCTGTTGGTATAAATGCATGAAGAAACTCCATAGATAGGATCGTTTGGACTCACTTGATTTTGAATCACTTGAGACATGCAAAACATGCCACATGAAACAAGAGAGTAACTTGTTGGGAGTAATGCATTTTTGATGTGTGTAGTCCAATGAGTGCTAAGGCACGCAGTGGATATCGTTATGTTCTTACTTCACTGATGATTTGAGTAGATACAAGAGTATTTACTTGATGAATCACAAGTCTGAAATATTGAAAAGTTCAAAGCAATTTCAGAGTGAAGATCGTCGTGACAAGAGGATAAACTGTCTACGATATGATCATAGAGATGAATATCTGAGTTACGAGTTTTTGGCACGCAGTTAAGACAATGTGGAAATTGTTTCACGGTTCATACCACCTGGAACACCGTAGTGTGATGATGTGTCCAAATGTCATAGCCGCGCCCTATTGTATATAGCGCATAATATGATGTCTCTTATCGAATTACCACTATCGTTTATGGGTTATGCATTAGAGACAACCGCATTCACTTTAAATAGTGCAACACGTAATTCCGTTGAGATGACACCGTATAGACTGAGGTTTAGGTAAATCTAAACTGTCGTTTCTTGAAAGATTGGGGCTGCGACACTTATATGAAAAAGTTTCAGTCACATAAGCTCGAACCCAAAGCGGATAAATGCATCTTCATAGGATATCCAAAATAGTTGGATACATCTCCTATCTCAGATCCGGAAGCAAAGTGTTTGTTTCTAGAAACAGGTCCTTTCTCGAGGAAAGGTTTCTCTCGAAAGAATTGAGTGGGAGAGTGGTGGTACTTGATGAGGTAATTGTACCGACATTTCAACTAGTGTGTAGCAGGGCGTAGGAAGTTGTTCCTGTGGCGCCTACACCAATTGAAGTGGAAGCTGATGATAGTGATCATTGGAGCTTCGGATCAAGCTACTACAAACCTCGTAGGTCGACAAAGGTCACGCACTACTATAGAGTGGTATGGTAACCCTGTCTTGGAGGTCATGTTGTTGAGCAACAATGAACCTATGAGTTATGGAGAAGCAATGGTGGGCCCGGATTCCGACAAATGGCTGGAGGCCATGAAATCCGAGAGAGGATCCATGTATAAAATAAAGTGTAGACTTTGGAGGAACTGCTTGATGGTAGTAAGACTATTAATTAAAGATGGATCTTTAAAAGGAAGACAGACGATGATGGTGGTAAGTCACTATTAAGAAAAGCTCGACTTGTCGCAAAGATGTTTCCGACAAGATCAAATAGTTGACTATGATGAGACTTTCTCACTCGTAGTGATGCTAAAATTCTATTAGAATTATGTTAGTAGTTGCTGCATTATTTATGAAATATTGCACATGGGATGTCAAAACATTGTTTCCTCGACGTTTTCCTTGAGGAAAAATTGTATGTGATACAACTAGAAGGTTTTGTCGATCCTGAAGATACTAACAAGTATGCAAGCTCCAGCGATCCTTCAATGGACTGGTGCAAGCATCTCGGAGTTGGAATATACACTTTGATGAGATGATCAAAGATTTTGGGTTTGTACAAGGTTTATGAGAAACTTGGATTTCCAAAGAAGTGAGTGGGAGCACTATAGAATTTCTGATAAGTATATGTGGTTGACATATTGTTGATCAGAAGTAATGTAGAATTTTTGTGAAGCATAAAAGGTTGTTTGAAAGGAGTTTTCAAAGGAATACTTGGGTTGAGCTACTTGAACGTTGAGCATCAAGATCTATGGAGATAGATCGAAACACTTAATAGAAGTTTCAACAAGATGCATGCCTTGACAAGTTTTTGAAGGAGTTCAAAATAGATTAGCAAAGAAGGAGTTCTTGAATGTGTTGTAAGGTGTGAATTTGAGTAAGACTCAAAACCCGACCACAGCAGAATAAAGAGAATAGACGAAGATCGTCTTCTATGCCTTGGCAGTACACTCTAAAGTATGCCATGCTGAGTACCGCACCTGATGTGTGCCTTGCAGCAAGTCTGTTAAGAGGTACAGAGAGTGATCCAGGATTGAATCACTGATCAGCGGTCAAAGTTATCCTTAGTAACTAAATGGACTAAGGAATTTTTCTCGATTATGGAGGTGGTTAAAGAGTTCGTCGTAAAGAGTTACGTCGATGCAAGCTTTGACACTTATCCGAATAACTATGAGTAGTGAAACGGATTCTATAATAGAGTAGATATTTGGAGTATTTCCGAATAGCACGTAGTAGTAGCATCTATGAGATGACAACAAGATTTGTAAAGCTCACTCGGATCTGAAAGGGTTCAGAACCGTTGACTAAAACCTCTCTCACGAGCAAGACGTGATCATACCCCAGAACTATATGGGTGTTGGATTCGTTAAAACCACATGGTGATGTGAACTAGATTATTGACTCCAGTGCAAGTGGGAGACTGTTGGAAATATGCCCTAGAGGCAATAATAAATTAGTTATTATTATATTTCCTTGTTCATAATAATCGTTTATTATCCATGCTAGAATTGTATTGATTGGAAACTCAAATACATGTGTGGATACATAGACAACACACTGTCCCTAGTGAGCCTCTAGTTGACTAGTTCGTTGATCAAAGATGGTCAAGGTTTCGTGGCCATAGGCAAGCGTTATCACTTGATAACGGGATCACATCATTAGGAGAATCATGTGATTGACAAGACTCAAACTAAGAACGTAGCATATTGATCGTGTCGTTTTATTGCTATAGTTTTATGCGTGTCAAGTATTTGTTCCTATGACCATGAGATCATATAACTCACTGGCATCGGAGGAATACCTTGTGTGTATCAAACGTCATAACGTAACTGGGTGACTATAAAGATGCTCTACAGGTATCTCCGAAGGTGTCCGTTGAGTTAGTATGGATCAAGACTGGGATTTGTCATTCCGTGTGACGGAGAGGTATCTTGGGGCCCACTCGGTAATACAACATCACACACAAGCCTTGCAAGCAATGTGACTTGGTGTATGTCACGGGATCTTGAATTATAGAACGAGTAAAGAGACTTGCCAGTAAACGAGATTGAAATAGGTATGCGGATACCGACGATCGAATCTCGGGCAAGTAACATACCGAAGGACAAAGGGAATGACATACGTGATTATATGAATCCTTGACACTCAGGTTCAACCGATAAGATCTTCGGAGAATATGTAGGATCCAATATGGGCATCCAGGTCCCGCTATTAGATATTGACCGAGGAGTCTCTAGGGTCATGTCTACATAGTTCTCGAACCCGCAAGGTCTGCACATTTAAGGTTCGATGATGTTTTATGTGTATTTGAGTTATATGGTTGCTTAACCTAAAGTTGTTCGGAGTCCCGGATGAGATCCAGGACATCACAAGGAGCTCCGGAATGGTCCAAAGGTAAATATTGATATATAAGAAGTCATGTTTTGGTCACCGGAAAAGTTTTGGGCTCATCGGTAGTGTACTGGGAGTGCCGGGAGGGGTGCCGGGGACCATCGGGAGGGGTGTCACGCCCC
The DNA here is from genome assembly GCF_904849725.1 of Hordeum vulgare subsp. vulgare. Taxonomy (NCBI): domain Eukaryota; kingdom Viridiplantae; phylum Streptophyta; class Magnoliopsida; order Poales; family Poaceae; genus Hordeum; species Hordeum vulgare. Next base: position 414,211,463 of record NC_058524.1, read on the forward strand.
AAGGGGTCTCATGGGCTATGGGAATAGATAAACCAGCCCCTAGTGGGCTGGAATAAGTTCCCACTAAGGCCCATAAGTTTTGAGATGGAAAAAACACAAGGTGGAAAGAGTTTCCAAGTGGGAAGGTGGAATCCTACTCCAAGTAGGATTGGACGAGGACTCCCCCACCTCCAATTTCGGCCAAACCTTGAGGGTTTGAGGCTGCCTCCTCCCCTCCCTCCCTCCTATATATACTGAGGTATAAGGGCTGATTTGAGACAACTTTGCCACGGCAGCCCGACCACATACCTCCACGGTTTTTCCTCTAGATCGTATTTCTGCGGAGCTCGGGCGGAGCCCTGCTGAGATAGATCACCATCAACCTCCGGAGCGCCGTCACACTACCGGAGAACTCATCTACCTGTCCGTCTCTCTTGCTGGATCAAGAAGGCCGAGATCATCGTGGAGCTGTACGTGTGCTGAACATGGAGGTGCCATCTGTTCGGCACTAGATCGGAACGGATTGTGAGATGGATCGCAAGACGGTTCGTGCAACGGATCGCGAGATGGTTCGTGGGACGGATAGCGGGATGGATCGTGGGACGGATCGCGGCACGGTTCGTAGGGCGGATCGAGGGACGTGAGGACATTCCACTACATCAACCGCATTTCTTAACGCTTCTTCTGTGTGATCTACAAGGGTACGTAGATAAAAAATCTCCTCTCGTAGATGAACATCACCATGATAGGTATTGCGTGTGCGTAGGATTTTTTTTTGTTTCCCATGCGACGTTACCGAACAGGAAAGTGCAACGACGTGAAAAGTGTAAGGCTGAAAATATGGTGTGGAGTAGACCCTGGGGGCCATAGTGTTCACTAGAGGATTCTCTCAAAATAGAAAATATTACGGTGGGTGAAGCAATTACTGTCGAGCAATTGATAGAACCGCGCAAAGTCATGACGATATCTAAGGCAATGATCTAGCATATAGGCATCATGTCCGAGACAAGTAGACCGATACTTTCTGCATCTACTACTATTACTCCACTCATCGACCGCTATCCAGCATGCATCTAGTGTATTGAGTTCATGACGAACAGAGTAACGCTTTAAGCAAGATGACATGATGTAGAGGGATAATCTCAAACCAATGATGAAAGCCCCATCTTTTTACCCTTGCGGGCAACAACACGATACGTGCCTCGCTACACCTTCTGTCACTGGGTGAGGTCACCGCATGGTATGAACCCAAAACCAAGCACTTCTCCCATTGCAAGAATCATAGATCTAGTTGGCCAAACAAAACCCACAACTCGAAGAGAATTACAAGGATATGAAATCATGCATAAGAGAGATCGGAAGAAACTCAAATAAGATTCATAGATAATCTGATCATAAATCCACAATTCATCGGATCTCGACAAACACACCGCAAAAAAAGATTACATCGGATAGATCTCCATGAAGATCATGGAGAACTTTGTATTGAAGATCCAAGAGAGAGAAGAAGCCATCTAGTTACTAGCTATGGACCCTTAGGTCTATGGTGAACTACTCACGCATCATCGGAGAGGTGATGGTGGTGAAGGAGAAGCCTTTCGTGTCCGAATCCCCCCTCTGGCAAGGCACCAGGACGTGCCCCAGATGGGATCTTGCGGAGACAGAAGCTTGCAGCGGTGGAAAAGTGATTATGATGCTCCCCTGATTTTTTTGGGAATATTTGGGAATTTAGAGGCGTAAGATCTAGGTCATGGGACCTCCAGGGGGCTCACAAGCCTGCATGGCGCGGCCCCCTGGCCGCGGGGTGGGGGCTTGTGGGGGCCCCTGGGGCTCTTCTGGCTTGGCCCCCAAGCTCTCCGATCTTCTTCCGTTCCAGAAAAAATCTTTTCGGGGATTTTCGTCCGTTTGGACTCCGTTTCAAAATCTCCTCTGAAAGGGGTCAAAAACATGGAAAAAACAGGAACTGGCACTTGGCACTGAGTTAATAAGTTAGTCCCAGAAAATAAATAAAAGGCATGCAAAACATCCAAAGTTTGACAAGATAATATCATGAAACCATCAAAAATTATAGATACATTGGAGACGTATCAGCTTGCCACTTGTTATTTAATTGGCTAGACATTGAAGAACCTTAGTTGGAGAAGAGTTTGTCTGGGACAAACACGCGATCTAGGACACTTCCCAGTCTGGATGCCTGTAGGTTTAGGCAGATGGCATGGGTTCACTCTATCAACCAAGTTATCGGCATTCAGTAGTGTTTTGGTGTGTCGTCCTTTGAGGCCGTATTTACGTAATGACCTGGACCTAATGGCCCTATTTGTATCAGACATTATGTATGGATGTAAGACTATTGTTATTCAGTATCTGTGTGTTCAGTGAACATTGATATCTGGGATCATTGTACACGTGCATTCGACGATCTCGACTTACAAGTCGGGATCCCTACAACGCTGGTATCAGAGCCATCCTGACTGTAGGAAGCCTATGATAGCATGGATGTGAGATGACATGAAACCCCTCTAAAAAGCTACACCTAGCCTTTACGCTTAGGGTTTTATGCATCCCTCACCTCTTCCACTATACCATTCAAACCCCTTTTACTGACACCTCTCCCTAAACCTTGTAGATGGTCATCGTACCCGAGAGCGTCCTAGAGTCCAGTCTGCCCCTACTCCCGGAGGACAGCCTGGAAAAGTGTTGGGTACACCGATCACCAGTTTTTCTCTACCACGAGCACTGGGTCAATACCACCATGAAGGAGTACCACATTGATGTGGTCGTGAAGGCAAATGACTCCCCGAGTAGTTGGTTCATTGAAGGACCGCACATGGAGACTCTGGTGTTAGCAGTTGAGACAGCGGCAGGGAAGGCGCTCATCCACCTTCGCGACATCCTTCCTGAGATGGCCAATGAACCAGCTACCCGTCACTTGCCTTTCGTTAAGGATGAGGTTGGCCGGAGTTGGACGTTGACCCCATCCCCGAAAGAAGGAGCACCGCTCAGGTTCCAAACCTACTTCAGCCCCTCCGCCGACAGTCTGGCTCAAAGCCTGATCAAGGAGTTAGTGAAGCTCCACCAGGAACTTCACCATGTCCACAAGATACTCCGTCAAGTGAAGACGAAGACAGGCAAGATCAACGAGGATGGAGCCCCCGAGGGGCAACCTGCTGTCGCATGCAGAGGAGGAATACCACCGCCTAAGTTCACCCCCATTCGATGTCATAGTATGAGTGCCAAAGAGTATCGCGATCTCTTCACCACCCCACTAGCAAAGCGTCATTGGGATGGACCTCCTTGTTCCCCGACACCCTCGACATGAGATGATGCCCGCGTGGGTAATGACCAGGAGGAAGACCCGTAGGAGCATGAGTACGAGACCGAGCACTTCACTACTTGAGTCCGAGAACCCCTAGGGTACGACAAGCTAGGAACCTCTCATGCGAATTCGAGTCCATGTAATGGCTCAGATGAAACCATGTGTGCTTGTTGTTTGCTTTTCTGTTTCTGTCTCGATGCAAGCCACTCTTTTTTGTCTTAGGCAGCATGTAAACGACTACGTCGCTTATCTTACTTAATGGTTATGTACCGGGTCTATCGGTCCTTTTGTTTGACACACTTGCACCGTACCAACCCCCTCCCCTATTTAGGCACGTTCCCCTCTTGTGTTGTTTGTTTCGACTATTCCAGTTGTTGACTTGGCTGCTCCAAACAGGATGATAACTGCTACCCACGCCAGTACCCCACCCCAGCACTGGCGAATCTAGCCAGCAGCCAGGAGCCGGTGGGTCTGCTCAAGCTGGAGCTCACCAGGAGCAGCCACAAGGCGACATTCCCCTGCCACCGCCCCTCCGGAGAATCTGACCAAGGCTCAGTTTCTCCAAGCTCTTTGAGAGGAACGCCAAGCCAACAATGCCGCTATCCAGCAGATGGCTCAGGTCCTTGCGAATAATCCGCAGTAGGGCTAGAACGGCAATGGTTGCTCCACTCTGTCGGAATTCATCAGGACTTCGCCCCCGACTTTCATCGAGACAACCGAGCCTTTGGATGCCAATGACTGGATCCACACCATCGAGGACCTCCTTGCACTGGTCAACTTCAATGAGGACCGTGAGAAGGTTCTTTATGCCTCTCACTATCTCGGGGGTACCGGCAGAGCTTGGTGGGACATATTCAAGGTCATGCAAGGCGAGCATGTTATCACATGGGATGAGTTTAAGAAAGGATTATGTACTGCCGACATCCCCTCTGGGATGATGGCTATCAAGAAGCGGGAGTTTCGCGCGGTGAATCAAGGAAGTGGATGAGTTAAGGAGTTCCTGTAGAAGTTCAACCTCCTATCGAGGTAAGCACCTGATGATGTCAACACTGAGGAAGCCAACATAGAACGGTTCATGGAAGGGCTTCAGCAATCGCTACAATACCACCTTGTTGTGTGTGACTGCCGAACCTTCTGCGATCTGGTGAATAAGGCCCTCATGCTTGAAGATAAGCGCCATGCTATGGAAGACACGCGCAAGCGCAAGTTGATAAACATCGGTGGTTCCAGCAACCAGAAGACTCGGCCCTGGCAATCAACACCGACAAGGGAAAACTATCAGGCTCAGCAACCCAGGGATCCCGCGCCTCGATCGAGCTACCAGCCTCAGCCATATGCCAACTCCAAGCCGGCATACAACCCTCCGAGCAACAACAATGGCGGCAAGACCAACAACTTCGGGTAGGTTACCTGCTTTGTGTGTGGTCAACCTGGACAGATCTTGAAGCAGTGTCCCAATAGGAAGCCCGATGCACCGCGCCCTAATGCGCCAAATCAAGGATAAGGTCGTGGAGCACCAACCAGGAACCAGGCTCCCCGCAACTCGCCCTACAATAGCAAGGGTCATGTGAATCACGTCTCCGCAGAGGAAGCCCAGGACGACCCAGATTGCATACTGGGTACATTCTTTGTCAACTCAACTCTAGCAACAATACTTTTTGATTATGGTGCTCCACATTCTTTTGTCACCCAAAAGTTTGCCATGGAGAGTGGCTTGAAGCCAACATTCCTGAATGGTAATATGCCGGTACAAACCCCGGGAGTAGTATTAAGGACCAATATAGGGTGTAGAGGAGTTGGGATCAACATCAACGAGGTATATTTCATAGCTGATCTCATCATCCTTAAGTTGCGAGGCTTGGACGTGATCCTTGGTATGGATTGGTTAGCCAAGGACCAAAGCATGTTGTACTGAGCCAAGAGGACTATTACTATGACCAGTTACCAAGGAGTCGAGGTCAAGTATGTTCCCAAACCCGCCTCCACTCAAGCCCCCTAGGTTAATTGCCTTTCGGGAATAGAGTTGGACCAAGTGTCAGTGGTATGTGAGTACCCGGATGTCTTTCCTGACGAACTGCCGGGGATGCCTCTAGACCGAGACATCAAGTTCATTATTGAATTAATGCTCGTATCAAGACCCATCTATAAGAAGACCTATAGAATGGGGTCCGATGAATTGGCTGAGTTGAAGAAACAGCTGGCCGAGCAGCTCAGGAAATGATTTATTCGCCCTAGTGCCTCTCGTTTGGGATCACGTGTTCTATTCGTGTCCAAGCAGGACGGAACTATCAGACTGTTTGTTGACTACCGTTCCCTCAAAGAAGTCACGATAAAGAACAAGTATCCACTCCCCTAGATTGAAGACCTGTTTGATCAGTTGAATGGTGCCAAATTGTTCTCCAAGATCGACCTTAGGTCTGGGTACTACCAACTAAATATCAGACCCAAAGATATTCTGAAGACGACATTTATAACCAGATACGGCCTGTAAGAGTGCACGGTCATGTCATTTGGGTTAACCAATGCTCGAGCCTACATCATGTACCTCATGAACAAAGTCTTCATGGAGTATCTGTACAAGTTTGTCATCGTCTTCATCGACGACATACTCATCTTCTCCAATTCTGAAGAAGAGCATGAGGGACACTTGAGGATGGTGTTAGAAAAACTTCGAGAGCCCCAACTTTATGCCAATTTCAGCAAATGCAAGTTTTGGCTTCATGAAGTTGGGTTCTTGGGTCATGTGATGAAGGTGGATGGGTTGGCACTCGATCCCACTAAGATTACATCGGTGACGAAGTGGAGATCACCAACCAATGTGAAGGAAGTTAGAGGCTTCCTCGGGCTCGCGGGATACTACCGCAAGTTTGTTGAAGGATTCTCCAGCATCGCCCGACCTATGACTCAACTCTTGAAGAAGGACAAAAAGTTTGAGTGGATGCCGAAGTGCAAAGAAAGCTTCCAATTTCTCAAGAAAAGATTGATGACAGCCACAATTCTGGCCACCCCGATATTCACAAGGAGTTTATGATATACTATGATGCATCGAGGACCGGGCTCGGTGGTGTCCTGATGCAAGGAGGCATGATCATGGCATATCTGTCCTGACAGCTATGTCCCCATGAGGAGAACTATGCCACTCACCACCTTGAGTTGGCAGTAGTGGTTCATGCCTTGAAAACATGGCAACATTACCTTCTCGGGAAGCGATGTGAGATATGCACCGACTATAAGAGTTTGAAGTATATTTTTACTCAAAAGGAATTAAACATGAGGCAACGAAGATGGTTGGAACTCATTAAAGAATATGACCTCAGTATTCAATAACACCCCAAAAAGGCCAATGTAGTAGCATATGCCTTGAGCAGAAAAGCTTGCACCTTGAATGCTATGATCAAGGAAAGTCTACCCACCCTATATGAAGAACTTGAGAGCTTCGGGTTGGATATAGTTGCACCAGAATTCATGGCCAACCTCAAAGCGAAGCCTACATTAATGGATGATATCAAGGAGACCCAAAAGGGACACAGGAGCGTTGAAGGGATCAAGAAGAAAATCAAGGATGGCAAGGCCCGAGGTTTCTCCATGGACGAGCAGGGAGTCATGTGGTTTGGGAACCGCATTTGCGTACCCAACAAAGCTGACCTCAAGAAATTGATCTTGCAAGAAGCACATGACACTCCATATTCTATTCACCTTCGAGGAACCAAGATGTACCAAGACCTCAAGGCAAGGTTCTGGTGGCATGGCATGAAGAGGGAAATAGTTTCGTATGTCGCTAAGTGTGATATAGCCAGAGGGTCAAGGTTGAGCACCAACGACCCATTGGGTTGCTTCAACCTCTCAAAGTTCTAGAATGGAAGTGGGCAGGGTCGGGATGGACTTCATCACGAGTCTTCCTATATCAAGCAAAGGACATGACTCCATTTGGGTCATTGTCAATCATCGGACCAAGGTGACCCACTTCATTCCTGTCAATACCATCTATGATGGTAGCCAGCAAGTCAACATCTACATCAAACACATCGCGAGCCTTCATGGAGTTCCAAAAGAGACCGTGTCCGATCGAGGCATGTAGTTCACCTCAAGATTTTGGAAGAAGTTTCAAGAAGCCATGGGAACCAAGCTCTCCTTCAGCACTCCCTTTCATCCTCAGATCGGCGTACAGACAGAACGAGTAAATTAGATACTCGAAGATATGCTCCACGCTTGTGCTTCGTCATATGGAGCCAAATGGGAGGACTGTTTTCCCTTCATTGAGTTCTCCTACAACAACAGTTAACAATCGAGCCTTCAGATGACACGATATGAGGTGTTGTATGGGCACAAGTACCGAACTCCCCTCAACTGGTCAGAGACGAAGGACTAATCTTTGGGCTAGACATCCTCCATGAAGCAGAAGAGCAAGTTCAGCTTGTCAAGGAATGTCTGGAAACCACCAAGTCAAGACAGGAGAGCTACGCTGACTCAAACCATCGTGATGTGCACCTCAAGACCAGAGACTACGTATACCTCTGCGTCATGCCTCTCAAGGGAACGAAGCATTTCCACGTCAAGGGGAAGCTCGCACCGAGATACATTGGTCCCTTAAAGATCACTGCAAGGCAAGGAGAAGTTGCTTACCAGTGAGATCTACCTTCCGAACTTTCGGGTGTGCACAATGATTTCCACGTGTCGCAACTCCGGAAGTGCCTCCAAATTCCCAACCGTCCGGACCTCTACGAGGACATCGATCATCACGCCATTGACCTTCAGCGAGACCTCATTATCGCGAGAGACCGATCCGCATCCCGGAGGAAGCCGAGTGTCACACTCGAAGCCACACCATCAAGTACTTCAAGGTACAGTAGAGCAACCACACCTAAGCAGACGAAACATGGGAGCGTGAAGACTACCTCAGATCCGAGTTCCCTTATCTTTTTTGCGCTTAGCCTAGGAATCTCGGGGATGAGATTCTTGTAAGGGGTAGGTCTGTCACACCCTGTGTTTGTACCAGTTTGTCACATTATGTTTTATAAAATTTGGAACCAATTAAAACTTTCTAAGTGATTGTGATGACTGACTTGATTGCAACTTGCTTGTGTGCTTGATTGTGTTTTAATTCACCAAAACTACCTTCTCTCTAAAAAGTCCTCTCCTTGGCCCCAAACCCTTGTCCAATGATCATGACATGTGTATAGGACGAGAAACTATTCTTAATAAAATATTATTTCTACAAAAGGCATTTATTTAATTTTAAAGCTTAAAAACTCCTGAATTGGGATTTGCACTACAATTCCTTAATTTGGAAGGGATGTTTCACCCCAAAGATTTTTGTTGGATTCTATTTTTAATATGATTTCCCAAAACCACAAAATAATTATTTTAAATTTTATTTTCCTATTTTATTTAAATACCCTTTTCTGAGGCCATAAATGGTATTTCATATGGAAAATTATTTTCCTACCTTAAAAATATTTGAGAAAATTTGGGGAAACTCAGAGGACATATATTTTCCATATATGTGAGTTTCAACACATGGTCATGTTCAAAATATTGGGCCAAACCCCTCAAAACCCTTTCTGCCTATTCTAAGCTTTTGAAATATTTCCAAAGGAAATATTCTCAACAAATACCAGGAAAATTCTAGCATGTTCCACAGGTTATATGAGGTGACCCTCCAAAGTTTCATCCCCATCCAAGTTGATTTGATTCACGTAAGAAACCCAAAACCCTTCTTGTCGAGAACCAAGTTTGAACAACTCTAAATTGCCAAGTTTGTCCTATTGCTCTCAAACTTTGCAAGAGTGATCTAGCCCCCAAATAAGGGTGCCACAAGTTGTGCATTTGTGGAGTTGGTTTACTCACCTTGGTTCATAGAAATCAGATTCTGCCAATTTCTAGGGGTTTCCATGTCTACATTGTCAACCTTGCTCAAATCAGCTCAAACTTGGGGAACCCTACAATGTTTGCCCATCATCTAATCCTGTTAATTCTCACTACATTTGGTGAGGTTTATCTTTCCCAAACCAGCATCAAACACCTTCTGGTGATTTAGTAAAACAATTACTTTCACCCCTTCTACTTTCTTCCTTCACTCCAAAATTTTATCACAAGTTTTTTGTTCAGCCCCACATCTGCAGCCGAGAGCCCCAGCTCTAATGCAATGGCGAGGAGGAAAAACAATTCTCAATTCCTTTTCTGGTTCATCCCTGGGAGAGATTGCCTCTCCCTTTTCCTTTGACCTCCACTTCTCCCCTCGGCTCCAAAGTATCCAAGGGGCATCTCCAAAGCCCCAAAACACTAGTAGACACGATGGGGACGTGCCAGAGCACGCCAGCATGCCGTGGCATGCCAAAACTACACTCTGGATGCACGACAGTGCATGCCCGCACTGAGGGAGGCCAGCCCCGGCTAGGCCTTGCCCCCACACGCTGTGTGGCTTTCACTGCCTCGACGATCGGTGCCAGCGCCACGTCGGGCCCCTCCTCTCTCCCTTTCTCCTGCCCCTGGTGACGCGTGCATGCACCCGCCGGTTCAGTTAGGTGGCGCTTTCCACTGCGACGCGCCAAGAGCCAACCCCGCTCCTCCACAATCCCTCTTTCGGACGTAAACCACACACACGAACACCATGGGCTCATTCCCGAGCCTTCCCTACTCCTCTAGCTATTGACACGGCCTCGCTGGCGCACCACCTTTCGGTGGACCGTGCCCACCTATAAAGAGGCTACCCTGACCTCTCTCCTCCCCTGTGGAACATTTATCTCACCTCCAATCGACCGCCCAATCACCCCATTTGAGCTTTCAGAGTACCAGTGCTCGAGATTGATCGAGGCACGCTACACATGCTAGTCAACATATATGGCAGCAGGAAAGAAAAGACTTTGCACATGTAAAGAAGTAGAGGTTAAGAAGATCAAACGCCAAGAATTTGACACAATGATTTTCAGCATGGTTCCGATAGGTGGCGCTATCGTACATCCATGTTAGTGGAGACTTCAACCCACGGAGTGTAACGGCCGCGAGAGTTGCTCACGGTAGGACTAGACTTACTCATGGTTTCCGTACATGGAGGACTAGACTTAATCACATCATGACTTCTGTACACGCAGGACTAGACTTACTCAAGGTAGATCTTCACGAAGTAGGTGATCTCCTTGCCCTTACAAACATCTTGGTTCAACTCCACAATGCTTAGTAGGAGGCTCCCAAGCGAGACCTAACCAATCTAGGAGGCACCACCATCCAAAAGGTGATAGATGTGGTAGATCAATGAACTCCTTGCTCTTGTGATTATAAAGATAGTCTCCTCAACACAAAATCACTCTCTCATAGAATACGCATGGGTAGGAGAGATTGATTTGGTGGAAAGAAGTTTGGGGTGGCTAGAGATCAAGATTCAAATGAATTGACTGGAATATCTTGGTCTCAACACATGAGTAGGTGGTTCTCTCTAAGAAAATGGATCTGACAATGAAGTGTGTGTTCTAAGTACTTCTCCCACGAATGAGAGGTGGGTGAAGGGGTATGTATAGGCAGAAACCAAAATCCAACCATTACACACAAAGTGGCAAACTCGGTGACACCGAAGTTGAAAGCTCGATGGTACCGATTAGCACAAAGGTGTGAAATTTTGAATCTCGGTGAGACCGATATATGAAACTCGGTGGTACCGAAGAGGTAGCCAATGGTCAGATGGACAAACTCGGTGGCACCGATACTCAAATCGGCAATTCCAATTTTGTGTATCTTTGCAACAGAATGTTGGTCACATTGAACTCGGTAGCGCCGATACGGATTCGGTTGCACCGATATGGTAGCAGTGGCTAGGGTTTGTGTCTGAGGTCAAACTCGGTGGGTCCGAAATATGAAAGTTGGTGACACCGAATTTCTGTATGTGGAATTTGACATAATAGTTTTGTGGGAAAAATGACTAAGTATTTTGGTGGCTAACTTAGAGCACTTTGAGCAATGAGTTCATTTTACTACCTCGCCCCCTTTTAATAGTATTGGCTTTCCTATGGACTCAAATGTTATTTCTCACAAAATAGAAAATGAAGAGTCTTCTAGCTTTAAGCTTGAGCTAATATTATTCCTTTCTTGCATCAAGGGGACCTCCACATAAACCTTTAACCACAACATCTCCATGGACTGTTCTGAAATATCTAGGTAAAAGTATTTGTCCAAGAGACAATGTATGTTGTCATGAATTATCAAAATCACCAAGGGTGCATATGTGCTTTCAGTCTCCCCCTTTTTGTTAATTGATGACAACATACAATCAAAGCTTCAAATAAAAATAAGCATAACAATATGACAACTTTGAAAGAGATATGACTAGTGCAAGCTCCCCCTAAATGTGTGCAATTCCATTAAAGGATAGTTGCTTTGGAATGCATGGTCACACACATGGTAGAAGTACAAGACAAGTCATATAGATCTTGGCTATATGCATAAAACATATGTGAATGAAGGACTTCCATGTTCAAGACTCCCTCTTGCAAACAATATGTGCAAGAAACAAGAGATCATCATGAGCAGGGATATGATGCATATACTTACCTTGAGGATCTTAAGCATCTTAGCAGTAGGAGTTCAAATGGGAAAACAAATGTTAGAAAACACAAGAGTACTCCATTGTAAAGATGTAAAGAGCTTCAAAAATACCAAGATGTTGAAGGCATATTTCAAATAGGATTTGATGATGGATATGTCTCCAAAAGGAAATAATAACATTCTTCCCTCAGAATGAATATGTATGATTACCTCTCCCCCTGAGACATAGCATGTAGATATTGGGAGTAGGTAGGGCACGGTAAGTTCAATCTCTTAATAGAGAAAACAGAAACAAATTTATCTCCCCCCATTAATATGTAAGGTTTGATACATCCATAGGTAGATCTCCCATTGGGTAGACCTTCCTTTAGGAATAGAAATCCCCCTTCGAGATATTTCTCCCTCTTTAAGTAAGCTTATTGATGATTGGTTCATTGGAAGCTTTGATATTTCTCCCCCTTTGACATTAATTGCCAAAAAGGTCATAGGGTAAGGGCTCAGTGAGATAAAAGGGATCCTTGATACTTCTCTCTTTGATAAGGGTTCCTTGAATTTGACTTATCTCCCCCTTAATATTAGGTAAGGGTTCATTCATGGTTCTCCCCCTTATCCTTCTCTTTCAAAAGTTTGTGAGATGAGAGTTGAATGATTCCAAGAAAGTATGCAATGATAAATGTGAACCATACAAGAAACTCCATTTAGATGTTGGGCGGTGACTAGGTCACCTATATTTGAGTATTTGACTTGAGGAGTCAAGCAAGGTTGCTTGATCATAGGTCATACTCATCTTTAAGCGCGAAATGGGGTTACCATTTTTCGATTAAGCATTTCTATGTCTTCATATCACTTGAGTTGCTTTACCTCATGATTTGATATAAAGATTTATCAATAATATGAGTACATACCTTCGAATGATGTTGATGACGTGGCATGTAGGTGAACTTGTTGTGGATGCTCAATGTTAATGAAGATCATCTTGAGTTGGGAGCTATCCATGTCGTTTTGGCTCACTTTTCATGTACCATGGTTAGTCATGCAAGGAGGAACATAATATATCCTAATGACATGTGTGAATTACTTCATCAACTAATTTTCAAGGATATGATTTGTTGTCTTCTTCCTTCATCCTCGAAGAAGGGGTTATTGTTACTTGGCCATATCAAGATTGCTTTTGATGTGAGTTGGTTGCAATCTTGTGAGGCATGTTTCTTCCAAGTACCTACAAAAGGTTAGATGCAATACAAGGGAGCATGGTTTCCAAGATATAAGATCATCATATCAATGGCATCAAGGAATAGTCAGTCAAGCTCATGCCCTTGCATGCATTCGAGTGAGTTTAGCTCAAGTTTGAAGCATGAAAGATGTTCAACTCACTCCTCAAATGACAAAACACTTTCTCATCAAGTGGTTTGGTAATGATATCACCTAGTTTTTTGTCAGTACGAACATGCTTGAGATCGGTATATCCATTAGCTACATGATCATGAATGAAATGATGTCGCACTTGGATATGTTTTGTTCTAGAATGTTGCACAAGTTTATAGGCAATCTTAATAGAACTTTCATTGTCGCATAACAATGAAAATTTTCTAACATGAATGCCATAATCCTTAAGAGTTTGAGTCATCCAAAGTAATTGTGCACAACATGATCCAGCATCAATGTATTCAGCTTCGGCAGTTGATAAGGATACCGAGTTTTGTTTCTTGGATTACCAAGACACAAGAGATCTCCCAAGAAATTGACATGTATACGAGGTGGATTTTTTGTGAACCTTGTCTCCTGCATAGTCCGAGTCATAATAGCCTACAAGATTAAAAGAAGATCCCTTGGGATACCATATGCCAAAATTTGGTGTATGTATGAGGTATACCACTATCCTTTTCACAGCCAATAGATGACACTTTTTTGGTGATGCTTGGTATCTGGCACACATGCAAACACTAACATGATGTCCGGACGGGAGGTACATAGATATAGCAATGAACCAATCATTGATCGATAAACCTTTTGATCAACGGATCTGTCCTCCTTAGTGAGGTCAAGATGTACACTACTAGTCATGGGGGTTCTCATACCTTTGCTTTCTTGCATGTTGAACTTCATGATCAATTCCTTGGTGTACTTGGTCTGTGAGATAAACATACCTTATCTCGATTGTTTGATTTGCAATCCCAGGAAGAACTTCAGTTCACATATCATGGACATCTCATACTTCTCTTACATCAACTTCCCAAACTTTTTCACTAAAACGTGGGTTAGTAGAACCAAAAATAATATCATCCACATAGATTTGACAAAGAAATAGTTTTCCATTAACTCTTTTAGTGAACAAGGTTGCATCTATTTACCAATCTCAAAACCCTTTTCAATGAGAAACTTCGTTAGGCATTTGTTCCAAGCTCTAAGGGCTTGTTTAAGACCATATAAAGCTTTTCGAAGTTTGTAAACATGATTAGGTATCTTAGGGTTCACAAAACCGGGGGGGGGGGTGTTTAACATAAACTTCCTCCTCAATTTCTCCATTAAGGAAGGAACTTTTGATATCCATTTGGTAGAGAGTTATATCACGGTGATTGGCATCAGCTAGAAGAATGTGAATGGCTTCAAGTCTAGTAGGAGGAGCATAAGTCTCACTGTAGTCCATACCTTCGACTTGCGTGTATCGTTGGGCTACGGTACGTGCCTTGTTGCGTACAACTTGTCCGTCTTCATCTTGCTTGTTCTGAAACACCTATATGGGATCAATGATGTTCTTCTCGCCTTCGGGTTTTTCAACAAGTGTCCATACTTGGTTCCTCTCGAATTTATGTAGCTCTTCATGCATGGCATTCACCCAATCCGGATCTTGAAGGGCTTGTTGAACCTTCAAGGGTTCAACGCTAGAGATGAAAGAATAATGCTCACAAAAGTTAGCTAAACAAGATTTAGAGCGAGTGATTCTCCTGATTTTTATATCTCCATACATTTGATTCAACTGATGATCTCTGTCCACTCTTGCTCTAACTCTTGACAGCTTCTTATTGTTGGATGGTGGAGATTCTTCTTCTTCTTCATCATCATGATTTTGCACGTTGTCGTTGACATCATCATCTCCTTGAGGTGGTGGTGAGGAAAGTTGAGGTGTGTCTTCACGATGTACTTGTTCCTCTTCTTCATCATGTCGTGTGCCGCTTGTGGATGCTTCCATGTCGTTTTGTGGTTTGCCTTGACTTGAAGTAGGAGCTTTCACTTGAGTTGATGAAGTACTTTCGTTCACCTCCATGGGACGAATCTTGCCAATGAACAAGTCTTTGATAGCTTCCGAAGGTTCCTTAGCTCCTACATCAATTGGCAATTGTTTGACTTGCGAACCATTAGCCTCGTGAAACTTCACATCTACCGTCTCTTCAAATTTTCGAGTGAAGTTGTTGTAGACACGGTATGTGTTAGAGTTCGATCCATAACCGAGTAGGAAACCTTCAAAAGATTTAGGAGCAAATTTAGAGCAACGTTGCTTATGAAGAATATAACACTTAGAGCCGAATACCCGAAAGTATCCAACTCGGGGTTTGTTACCGGTGAGTAGCTCGTATGCCGTTTTAGCGAGAAGCTTGTGTAGGTAGACTCGGTTTATGGCATGGAAAGTTATTTCCACGGCTTCTGCCAAAAAGTGTCTTGGAGTCTTGTATTCGTCAAGCATCATTCTGGCCATCTCTATGAGAGTCCGGTTCTTCCTCTCAACAACTCTATTTTGTTGATGTGTGTACGTCGCCGAGAACTCATGTGAATTACCTTCTTCATCAAGAAAAGTATCCACATTCGTGTTCTTGAACTCTGTTCCTTTGTCGCTCCGAACCTTCTTGATCTTCACTTCGAACTGATTTTGAGCTTTTCGAGCAAAGTTCTTGAAGATCATTTGTACCTATGACTTATCATTAAGAAAGAACACACTCGTAAATCTGGAAAAATAATCAACAATGACTAAACCATAATAATTCCCACCGAGGCTCTTGTAAGCATTGGGACCAAACAGATCCATGTGAAGCAGCTCGAAGGGTCTTGTGGTAGTCATGATGTTCTTCATGGGATGACTTCCACCGACTTGCTTTTGTGCTTGATAAGCACTACAAAGTCTATATTTGTCAAAGATAACATATTTAACACTAAGAATATGATCACCTTTGATAAGTTTGTCAAGATTACACATTCCTACATTTCCTAACCTTCTATGCCATAACCAACCTTTAGAAGATTTAGCACTAAGACATGTACGGGGTTTGGAAATTTTAGAGAAATCAACAACTTATAGATCTCCTATATGGAAACCAGTAAAGACAATTTTAAGGTTGTCGCTGTGAAACACTTGGCATTCAACTTTTGTAAATAGCACATCGAAACCAAAGTCTGCTAGTCTAGATACGGAAAGAAGATTGTAGCCAAGGGATTCAACAAAAATGACATTTTGAATGGAACTATCATGATATACAACCACCTTCTCAAGGCCAAGTACCTTACCTTTGGAGTTATCTCCAAAGGTCACATACCTTCGAGGTCCACGGTTTGGTGTGATCTCATGGAACATGTCTTTATCTCCGGTCATATGATCGGTGCATCCACTGTCGAGAACCCACTCCGTACCACCAACCATGTAGTCTCTAAGGTTCGCCATAAGACTAAGGTACCTCATGGTCTTCTCATACTCGTTGTCAAAGTCCTCATCGTCATCCTAGTTGCCATGATCCGTATAGCCATCTTTGGATGAAGTTCCCTCATAAGAGACAAGAGTTCCATTAGAATTTTGACTATGACAATGTTCATATTTATGCATGTGAATGGCTTCAACGATGATATTGTTAATAGTAATGACATCTCCTTTAGCACGCGTGAGGTCACGAAGATCCAATAGGAATTTATAAAAATTAGGATCGGTTGACTTCATTTTGTGAAAAGCAATGTACTTGTGGACAATGATATCAAGATTTTTCATGGAACAATCTGGACATCTTTTCTCTAAGTCTTTCCACAAGGTATAAGCACACTCAAAGTTTTGCATATGATTGAGCACACTTCTTGATCCTCTAATTATTAGACTGATAATGTTAAGATTACCAAGCATATCAACTTCATAAGCATGGGAAGGATGTATGGGGTCAATGGGAGGCGCATAGGAATATTCAACATACTTGCGCAAATGGAACTGATCAAATATATCAAGCATTTCATATTTCCATTGTCTAAAATACTCACCATTGAGAATGGGCACTCTACAACTAAAAATCCCTGAACTAGTCACATTCATCTTCCTCCAATGGTGGTTAAACCAAGGTTTTGGAGACCTTTCTCTGATACCAATAGAGGGATCGATAGAAGACATGTCTAGAGGGGGGGGGTTAATAGACTACTTGTCATGATAAAAATTCTAGCCTTACCAATTTTGATAGAGGGCAGAATTTCAACAAAAATAACAAGTCTAGTGCACCCTACACATGCTAGTGAACATATATGGCATCGGAAAAGTAAAGACTTTGCACATGTAAAGAAGTAGAGGTTAGGAAGATCAAACACGAAGAAGTTGACACGGCGATTTTTGGCATGGTCCCAATAGGTGGCGCTATCGTACGTCCATGTTAGTGGAGACTTAAACCCATGGAGGGTAACGGTTGCGAGAGTCCCCGGAGGGCTCCACCCATGGAGGGTATGCAAAGAAGCGGCCTTGTCTATTCCACTGTGGCTTCCGTCCACGGAGGACTAGCCTTAATCAAGGTAGATTTTCACGAAGTAGGCAATCTCCTTGCCCTTACAAACATCTTGGTTCAACTCCACAACACGAATTAGGAGGCTCCCAATTGACACCTAACCAATCTAGGAGGCACCACCCTCCAAAAGGTAATAGATGTGGTAGATCAATGAACTCCTTGCTCTTGTGCTTCTAAAGATAGTATCCTCAACACAAAATCACTCTCTCACAGAATATGCATGGGTAGGAGAGATTGATTTGGTGGAAAGCAGTTTGGGGAGGCTAGAGATCAAGATCCAAATGAATTGAGTGGAATATCTTGGTCTCAACACATGAGTAGGTGGTTCTCTCTCAGAAAATGGATCTGGCAATGAAGTGTGTGTTCCGAGTGCTTCTCCCACGAATGAGAGGTGGGTGAAGGGGTATATATAGGCATCAACCAAAATCCAACCGTTACACACAAAGTGGCAAACTCGATGGTACCGATTAGCACAAAGGTGTGAACTTTCGAATCTCAGTGAGACCGATATATGGAACTCGGTGGTACCGGAAAGGTAGCTAACGGTAAGATGGACAAACTCGGTGGCACCGATACTCAAACTTGTAAATTCTGATTTTGTGTATCTTGGCAACAAAATATTGGTCACACTGAAATCGGTAGCATCGATATGGATTCCGTTGCATCGATATGGTGGTAGTGGCTAGGGTTTGTGTCTCAGGTCCAACTTGGTGGGCTGAAATATGAAAGTTGGTGACACCGAATTTGTGTATGTGGAATTTGACAGAATGGTTTTGTGGGAAAAATGACTGAGTATTTTGGTGGCTAACTTAGAGCACTTTGAGAAATCAGTTCATTTTACTACGTCACCCCCTTTTAGTAGTATTGGCTTTCCTATGGACTCAAATGCGATTTCTCACAAAATAGAAAATGAGGAGTCTTCTAGCTTGAAGCTTGAGCCAATATTATTCGTTTCTTGCATCAAGGGGCATCTCAACATAAACTTTAACCACAACATCTCCATGGACTGTTCTGAAATATCTTGGTAAAAGTATTAGTCCAAGAGACAATGTATCTTGTCATGAATTATCAAAATCACCAAGGGAGCATATGTGCTTTCACCACCTCAGCCACTCCCTCGACCTCCATCCAAACGACAAGAGTGTGAGCATCCTATTGATGACCCACAAGTGTAAGGGATCTATCGTAGTCCTTTTGATAAGTAAGAGTGTCGAAACCAACGAGGAGCACAAGGAAATGATAAGCAGTTTTTAGTAAGGTATTCTCTGCAAGCACTTAAATTATAGGTGACAAATAGTTTTGTGATAAGGTAATTTGTAACGGGTAACAAGTAACAATTGTAACTAAGGTGCAACAAGGTGGCCCAATCCTTTTTGTAACAAAGGACAAGCCTGGACAAACTCTTATATAAATAAAAGCACTCCCGAGGACACATGGGAATTTATGTCAAGCTAGTTTTCATCATGCTCATATGATTCACATTCGTTACTTTGATAATTTGATATGTGGGTGGAACGGTGCTTGGGTGCTGCCCTTACTTGGACAAACCTCCCACTTTTGATTAACCTCTCTTGCAAGCATCCACAACTACGAAATAGGAATTAAGATAAATCTAATAATAGCATTAAACATATATATCTAAAACAGCCCTTACGAAGCAACACATAAACTAGGGTTTAAGCTTCTATCACTCTAGCAACCCATAATCTACTTATCACTTCCCAATGCCTTCCTCTAGGCCCAAATAATGATGAAGTGTCATGTAGTCAACGTTCACATGACAGCACTAGAGGAGATACAACATATAACTTATCATAATATCGAACAAATACCAAATTCACATGATTACTTATAACAAGACTTATCCCATGTCCTCAGGAACAAACGTAACTACTCACAAAGCATATTCATATTCATGATCAGAGGAGTATTAATAATCATTAAGGATCTGAACATATAATCTTACACCAAATAAACCAACTAGCATGAACTACAAGGAGTAAGCAACACTACTACCAACCCATAGGTACCAATCTCAGGTTTTGAGACAAAGAACGGATACAAGAGATGAAGTAGGGTTTGGAGAGGAGATGGTGATGATGAAGATGTTGATGGAGATGGACCCCTCTCTATGAGAGGATCATTGGTGATGACGATAGCTTTAATTTCCCCTTCCGAGAGGGAAGTTTCCCTAGCGGAATAGCTTTGCCGGAGCTCTAGGTTGGTTCTGTCGAAGTACCACCTCGAGACGGCGGCGTCGCGTCCCGAAAGGTCTGATATGATTTTTTCCAGGTCAAAACCCTTCATATAGGAGAAGATGGGCACCGGAGGTCTGCTAGGGGGCCCATAAGCCTGCAAGGCGCGACCAGGGGGTAGGCCACGCCCCGTGGGCTTGTGTCCACCTGGTGGGTCCCCTCCTGTATTTCTAGTTATTTAAAAACCCCGTCGGGTGCCACTAGTTATTTAATTGGCTAGGCATGGAAGAACCTGAGTTTGGAGAAGAGTTCATTTGTGATGAACATGCGATCTAGGATGCTTCCTAGTCAAAATGCGTGTAGGTTAAGGCAGATGGCATGGGTTCATGCTATCAACCAAGTTATCGGCATTCAGTAGTGTGTTGGTGTTTCGGCCTTCGAGGCTGTATTTATGTAATGACTTGGCCCTAATGGACCTATTTGTATCATGCGTTATGTATGGATGTATGAATATTGTTATTCAACATGTGTGTGCCCAGTGAGTATTGATCTCTGGGATCACTGTACACGTGCATTCGGCGATCTCGACTTACAAGTCGGGGTCCCCACAGTTTGAGAGGCATAACAGAGGTCTTAATTGGAGAAAACTGGAACTTAACTAAGAAGTATGACTGTTATAATGTGGGTTTCCATTTGACAGAAGGCATATTCAGGAGATTAACAATGATGTGAGCAAATTTGGTAAATTTATCATGTGGGACAGAGTGAGAGGTACCAAAGCTAATCTCATGGTTAAAGTTAAGTAGAAGATCTTTTAGATATTCCTCGCAGCATAGTCTTTGGAGATGAGGATGAAGCTGACTCATTGATAGTGCCTGCTGTGATCCTCGAACAATAGATTCTAGGAACAGATCCATCAAATGAAGATCCAATCCCAGCTGATGGCAATCCTCATCCAAATCCATTGATTCCCCACTTTCACCCCAATCAGCATAATCATTTTTGGGACCTATTTAGCAAGATGAGCATCAAGATCCCCCAGCGAATGTAGACAACCAGAACATTCCACAGATTTATTTACAACTTTCCCTTAATCCTCAAGGTGTTACTATAGATCTAGCTAAGGAAGATCATGATTACATGGCTGATAAGCCTGTCTAGGGTAATTGGGCTTGGCCACAAAACCCTGCTATAGTTCAAGATAATCATCAAGGAGATTTTCTTTCACTTAATGATTTGATGCAGCCAATGGAAGAGTATCACCTTGAAGAAGTTGTACCTGCTAATAGCAGCATTACCATGTCAGATATCCCTTGAGATCATAGTGGAAACTCCATGGCATGTGCTAATGGCCCCTTGGCGCCACTTATGCCTGATTTCAACTTACAACTGGATCATGTGGCTCGTGAAGCCCACCCAATCAATCAGGTGGCCATGGAAATAGCCCATGGCCCCAACCTATCCAACCCATTATGGACCAGAGCTCTGAGCTTTTCTTCCACCAACTATAGGCACATGAGACACCAATGATTGAAGATCCCATGCAGCTTGAGATCATTGCAAATATTCTGACAGTTGGGAATCAGCACAAGTAGGCAGATACTCCATAACCTGCACCTACGGAGGAACATCAGATATTGACTCAGCATTAGATGCAACATGTGATTGTAGCTTTTACATCAGCTAATACCAATAGTTCAGAGCTCAACTATGCAAGTATGGATATTCCTGTAATGGAACAACATGTCACTGAGAGAAAGACCATTGAAAGCCATTGTCCTCCTATTCCTCTTCAACAGTAAACCTCAGGTGGTTCTTCATCATCTAATATGTGTGCTCCACCTCATTTTCCTATTGCACCATTTCTGAATCGACACACTTTGATAATTCAGTTGTGATGACCTCAGACAAAGAGATGGAGTGTGTTTCGAAAGCTCCAATAGACTCCATACATCCAGTTAACACTGAAGAGTTCCTCGGTATAGAAGGAGCACAAATTGGGAAACTTCATTTTGCACCAAAGAATGATAACCATCGGGTGATAGATCTACCTATTGTCTGGACTAATTTTCTGTTTGTCACTCTCCTTTCCCCTTCTAAATTTGAATGGGCAAATAAATTTATTTCATCTCAAGTCTCGGACATCATTTCTCAAGGCAGTTTTTGTCCTACCAGACTTCCATTTGTTATTCCTGCTCACTATCCTAAGGATAACCTTCTCATGTATTCTCATATACTCTCTCAACATGAGAATGATACCCACGAAAGCTCCACACCAGATGGTTCTGCTACTCAAGACGAGTTGGCTGCATCATGCATCCACTTCTGCTCTTCTACAGAATGGGAAAAAAGAGAGAAAACCCCTCTTGTAGAAACAAAGGTAAGAAGAAGTTGTAGATTATAGAATCTACATAAAGACTTCAAAAAACATACTTGTATGGACAAAGGATGTCTTGCATGTCATGCTTTACCAGCACCTATTCCTGGCAAAGTAGTAAAAATCTAAATTGTACTTTTTGCAAGGTTAACAATGGTGGACATGTTAAAGACAACAATGAATCCAAGAGCAAGAAGAGCAGAACCAACATTATCAGAAAGGAAATTCCAAAGAACTCCAAAGAGAAGCTCCAGAACTAGTTAATGTAGGAATTACCAGTTTAGCTTATGCCAAGATTTCCTTCGAGATTGGAATATAACATGTTTAGCTCTTTAGGCATTATTTATGGAGATTAATATTTTGCCAAAAGTCATGTTTGCTTCTGGTCATTTGCACTTCCTGTCATCTTTCCTATAAAGTTCTTACATGTAATTCTATCTCACACCCAAGCCATATGTAATCGATTTACATGTTTGAGGACGTTGCTGAGATGTGTTTCACCTGCTATTGATATTAGAGGTGTGAATGACTATGGCTAGAGATTGGAATGTTGTAAACTGGAATATTAGAGGTGTGAATGATCCTAAGAAATGGACTGCTCTATCTTATAAAATTGAAGAATCCCATTGTGATATCCTGGGCCTAGAAGAAACTAAAAGAGAAACATTTAACAATGCTTACATCAAAAACTTCTGTCCTAAGAGACTATGAAAATTTGCCTTCCAATCATATATTGGTGCATCTGGAGAGTTAATCACAGTTTGGAATGAACAAGTTTTTAAGGATCAGATTTTAAGTCAAATTGAATTCTCTATTTCCATAATATTCACCTCCAATCACAACGGGGAGCAATGGATTCTCACCAATGTGTATGGTCCCTGCCAGACCACAGAAAGAGTAAATTTCATAAAATGGCTAAGGAAATTTCAAATTCGAGATGATTCAAATTGGATGACTGTTGGAGATTTTAACTACATCACATACCCTCAAAACAGGATCAGAGATGGAGGTAACATATCAAACATGCTCACTTTGAATGAGACAATTAGTTATGTGGTTCTCATTGAAGTTCCACTTAAAGGCATGATATTTACATGGAGCAACATGCAAGATGCACCATTACTTGAAAAAATAGATTCGTGCTTCACTTGAGAGCACTGGACTTTATCTTATCCATTTACTTTTGCCTGTCCATTGTCCAAAACTACTTCAGATCATGTCCATATATATATTAAGATTCGTACTTCAATCCCCAAGACTAATATTTTCAGACTTTGAGAACCAGTGGATGGAACACTCTCAATTCAAGGACATTGTTAAGAGTATATGGGACCAAGAAGTACAGGAACAAGATTCTGCCAGGATCATTGCTACCAAATTCAAGAAATTAATAAAAGGGCTAAAAGTTGGTCAAGAGGATTATCTCTTCTTAAGAGAACTACTGACAACACTTCATTCTTGATTCTCTGTTATGATATCATTGGGGAATGTAGAGACTTGGTAGGGGAAGAATCCATGGGTAGATCTGAACTCAAGAACCACCACCAAGAGTTAATTGAATACGAGAGCATTTACTAGAAACACAGAGCCACAATTAGGAAGATTAAACTATGGGAAGCCAACACCAAATATTTTCAAGCTAGAGAAACAATTAAATTAAGAAACATCAACATTGTAGGTCTAAAAGATGAATAAGGACATGAACATTTTGATCATGAGGCTAAGGCATCAATTATATTTAGAGCTTTCAAAAATAGAATGGGCACCACTTCAGAAACTCATAATCATCTCTAGCTTCATACTTCACTCTCTTCTATGTATTTGTTAGAACTGTAAGCCCCTTTTCTTAATTAGAGATTGATTGAGTTATCAAGAACATGTGTGCAGACAAATCTCCTGGACCAGATGGCTTTAATGCTGCATTCCTTAAACACTATTGGGAGATTATTGCACCAGTTTTTTACAAGATGATTGATGACTTTTATCATGGCAAGGATAGTATTCAGACCATAAATTACCCATTCATCACTCTGATACTTAAGGTTGATAGTGCAACTACACCTAATGAATTCATACCAATTTCCCTCCTCTACTACACCCTCAAAATCATTACTAAATTGTTGGCTAACAGACTATAGAAAGTGATTCTTCACTTGATACATAAGAATTAATATGGATTTCTAAATAATAGATGCATCCAAGATTGTCTAGCTTGGGCTTATGAATATATTAATAAATGTTATCAATCCAAGAAATAGATTTTCATGCTCAAAATGGACTTTGAGAAGGCTTTTGATATGTTAAGCTATGACACAATTTTTGGAATTCTCGAGGCCAAGGGATTTGGAGACAGATGGATTCAATGGATCAAATTGATATATAACACATGTCACTCCTCAATTCTGCTGAATGGAGTCCGAGGAAAGCAATTTCTATGCAAAAAATGAGTTAAACAAGGGGACCCCGTCCCACCCTTAATTTTCGTTCTAGGTGCAGACATGCTTGAGACCATGCTTAATGAGGCCAACAACAATGGGATAATTGCATCACCTTTGATCGACACTTCATGTGTAGATTTATGAGTCACTCAGTATGCCGATGACACAATTCTGGTGGCAAATGCAGATGCAAATCAACTTAACCTTATCAAAAATCTCCTGCTACATTTTGCTGCATTCACTGACCTAAAAGTAAACTACTCCAAGTCCACTTTGATCCCCATCAACACTGCTGCACACAAAATTCAGTTTCTTTCACACATGATTGGCTGCATTGTGGGTGTTCTTCCACAAAACTACCTTGGGCTACCATTGAACTTAACTAAGCCAAGAGTGGAAGAATATATCCCCATGCTTAAGAGAATTGCAAACACATTATTATGTTGCTCCACCCTTCTTTCTTCTGGAGATAATCGTACCTTGGTTAGATCAATTCTTTAAGGGATGCATATCTTCTTTATGTGCTCTATTAAACTACCCAAAACCGCTACTCACGAGATTAACATCTGTCTCACGAACTATTTCTAGAGAAAATTTTGATCTATGGAGAGAGGGATGCCATTAATTACACGGGACAAAGTTTGTCTACGTGAAGATCATGCTAGCTTGGGTGTGTTAGATATCTCCATTCATAATCAGGCACTACTTATGAAATTCCTACACAAATCCCTAAACAGAGAAGATATCCCATGGGTCAATATGATTTGGGAAACTCATTATTCTAATAGTATGCGTGGAGAAACAATGGTGGGATCTTTGTGAAGGAAGGTAATCCTCAAATTATTGCCTACATATAAGGAGCATGCACTTTGCAAGATTGGTATGGGAGATACAACTCTATTTTGGACACACAAATGGCATGGTCAACCATTACAATACTCATCCCCTCATCTATTCTCATTTACAATCAACAAGAGAATCTCTGTGCACCATGCCCTTCAATACCAAGATATTTCCTCTATCTTTCACACACCCATATCATTCATCGCCTTCCAGGAACTGAATTCATGCACCATGTCCTTCAATATAATTCATTGCTTTTGGTTTTGTAGTAGCATAATATTGTAGCATAATCAAATATTGGCTTTGTTAGTGTCTATCTATGATTGAGCTGAGTTCAAACGTAGCGTGATAAATGTTTGTGTAATTCGTTAATATGTTGATAACAATAGGACATGCTCTCGTATCTATGCTAATGGTTGGGATTGTAATCATGACTATTTCGTCCATTTTCATGTGCCTCACCTCTTTGTACGTTACATTCGAAATACTTGGATAATGTTACATGCTTTTAACCTGGTCCAATTGGGTGTTATACATGTAGTTTATTATATCTAATAAAAATATCATACTAAGCATACGAGCTTTTGTAAAATAGTGCATATAGATAGAGATTTTGTAGGTAATGAACTTTCTACTTTCATGTGGACACCATGTCATTTTTTGAGTTGCACATCTTGATAGATGGGATCACTATGTGCATGTTGACACATGAAATCCTCACACTTATCATTAGTTAGATCTCGCCGATGATGCTTTGTGGCCTACTTCACTTTTAGAGCTATTTGCATATGGAAATAGGCTTATTCACTGCCAGCCTTGGGATTTTTGAGCAGAGAATTTTCTCGTCTAGCACTAACTATTTGAGCCAGGAGCTTTCTTGTCTGACTCTAAAAAGGAGAGTCCGATGAGGAAGCTCTACTCTAAAAAATCCCGAGGTGGGCCATGAATAAGCCCGCCTCCATTTGCACAAAGTTTTTCTTCAGGAACCACCAAATTCCTCATCTTCAATATATTCATGAGGAATATCAATTTCATTGCAATTTCTTCGCGATCAAATTCTTCAAGGTAAGACCAAAGTCTTTAGCCGAAGACACACATTTTTAGGGGTCGATATTCATCGTATAACTCAAACTCTTCAACGACTTATAGAGCCTGTGTACACTTACAAACACATTAGTATCTTAACGTATAAGTCTTCAAACCACCAAAATCACTAAGGGCACTAGATGCACTTACAATCTCCCCCTTTTTGGTGGTTGATGACAATCAAGTTAAGTTTTCAACGGGGATAAAAATATGAAATGTAAGTACTGAGTCTGAGGAATTTGAAATTAAGATACCGAGAGACTCCCCCTGAAGATGTGCACATTTTGAGGAAATTGCTTTACACAGCAGATGCATATTGATGATTTATATCATGGAGATCTCCCCGTGTATCTTGTAAATCATGCATACATTTGACATATAATATGAGGAATTTGAAAAAGCATGATGAAAAATGGTGTTTGACGAGTTTCAGCATGCCTGCATTAATTGACTTTGAGGAATAAGCATGCGAAAAAAAACGTTCAAAAGAGTTAGAGCACCATCGGGCTTAAGTTACAACTCATTACATCAAACACTTCAGAAGAACCAAGAGTTTGTAACTTAAAGAATAGATCCCGCTTGAAGACTAACTCTCAGATTTCCCCCCTTTGTCATCAAGTGACGAAAAAGGGACAAAACTTAGGACTAACGCCCTTGAAGAAATTAACTTCTTGGTTGATGTAGAGGCGCGAGGATTCTTGGAGACAGGCTTCTTCCTTGGACCAGTCACAGTGTCTTCTGGTTCTTTATCTGATTCAACATTGCGAAATGAAGAAAATGAACTGTCCTCCAAGTCTGGAACTGGAATTGGCTTGAATTTCTTCTTTGGAGGCCATGACCAGTCAAAGTCCTGAGTAAACTCAAATTCCTCAAGTTCCTCTTGAGTCTTCAGATGAGCCAAGGTGGCCCAAGAGCGATCAAACACCTCATGACGATAATAGTGATTTTTCTGCACTGCATTCTGAGTTTCGTTGAGGGTTTTCACAATGGCACCAAATTGGCGTTTCACCCACTTGTGATTGCGATCGACCTTTTAATGAAGACTGAGGAGTAGCACTCTATTATTCATCACTCTGGGGGTAGTTGGGCTTGGAGGATCTTGAGTACCAATATCATCATATGAAGAATAAGAACCTTCCCTGCGAAATTGGCCATCAAGGAGCCGATTTCCTTCATGGATTACAGACTTTCCTTTGCCTTCAATAGGTTCAAATGATTTCTTGATGACTTTGATCGGCGGCAGATATCCGAGGTGATTTTGAAAATCTGCTTGATAGTTGATGCCTGACCTGTTTCTGATGAATCTCATAATCCAAGGCGCAGAAATCTTCAATTCAAATGGCGACAAGGCATTGCCAGCCAAAGTCCTCTAGAAGAAATCATGAAGATTCATAGGTATGCCATGGATGACATTGAACAGGATATTCTTCATGATGCCTACGACATCTTCTGCATCATCATGCCCTTTGATAGGAGCAATGTCATACGACATGATTTTGTACACTGTTCTGGGTTCATACTTTAAGTCCTGTACCAGAAATTGTGTCCTTGGGGGGTTGGTCCTTTGCCAAAGGCTTCATGAGGACTTCCATCAGCTTGTTGGGTAGTTCTCGTTCATCATACATCGGAACTGATCCTCTGAGGGAATTGAAATTGGAAGAGCTCGAAGCAATTCGGTGGCAGGAGCTTTGTAGTGTGTGTGCTGAGTCATCCAATCCAAAACCCAATTGTTGACATCCTTTGGGTCGCCACAGATGTGCAGTGGGGCGTAGAATTGAAGAATGATGTCAGTGTTCCAATCTCTGACGTCAGTATAGAAAGGCAGTAATCCAGCTTCATGAAGAACGTTGAGGACTGGAGCAAAGCAAGGTATTTCCTGCATATCACAGTGAGGAATATGGGTATGCTGAAATATCTTGTTTCTCCCACAGAGCACATAAGCATAGTTGTTAAGCTGATTTCTTGTCCAAAACTTACTATGTTTGTTGCGAGTCTTGTCATATGGATTTTCACTAGTGAAGTACATGCATTCTTCATAGAATGCCTCTTTTTGAAACTTTGGCCATTTAGAAGAAGGCTGATTTTGATGTGCTTGAAGATTGTGCTGCTGTTCTTGAGGAGTAGCCACTATCATTGTTGTTTCTGTGTGTACCACAACAATAGCGGTTTTAGTGTTTGGCGCAGGAGCATTTTCTTCAGTTTGAGCATTTTCCTCAGTTTGAGGATGTGATGATCTCAGTTGCAGCACGAGTTGGAGGGATTTGAGTTGACTTTGGTGAGCAAGGATGAGTTTCTTCCCAGAAATCATCACGAGCTATTGGTGTGTTGCACCCAATGTCATCATCACCCACTTGTTCTTTAGTGGTGTTTGGAGGAGTGGTGGATTGAGGAATATCATCTATCTATATTTCCTCATCCATTATTTCATCATCTTCAGCATCATCCATTTCTTCATCTTCTTCAGGAATGACATAGTCAACTCCGAAGGGAACGAGCATGTATGATGGTGCTACATTTAGAGGGGTAGCATCCACTAGGGCTGATGAAGACTCTGACTGAGTAACCTTGAGGTGTTTGGCCTATGAGGTATCTGAGGCCAATGAAGCTTTTCTCTTTTTGGCTTCTTTCTCAGCCGCTTTGGTCTTCTTCACGTCTGATGCAGACAGAGTCACTTTCTTCACCTTTGAGGGTTGTGGTGAAGGAACAATTTCATCAGGCACTGATTCATCACGAGGCCTGGCAGTTACTTCTACTGGAGCGGTTTCTTCAGCTGGAGTATTTTGAGGAATTTCCTTAGCAGCTGGTTCATCAGTTTCATCTTCCTCAGGTAGCTGAAAAGTGTAGCTAGACCAAGGTGGTGTTTGCCGCTTTGGAGGGGCCGTTCTCTTTTTGTATTCATTAACTGCAGCTGTTGCAGCCTTGATGAAATTCACCTTGACACCTTGACGATCAGAGTGAATACTTGTATACTTGTCTGTTAGGGTTGTAAGTCCAGCCTGAGTTGATACAAGTGCTTCACGCTTCAGCTTGAGGAGATTCTTCTTGAGGAATTTCTCCTTCTTGAGTTTGGCAGCCTTTGCTTGCTTGGCTTGCTGCTCTTTCCACTTTGCCTCATCGATAAAAGTGGCCACCATATGGCTGATACCAGGGGGAAGCTTTAAGTCATCAACCGGTGTGTTTGGATCTTCATACCAGAGATCGATGAAATCCAGCAAAACCTTCGGATCCATAGCTAGAGGAATGGAGCTGCCAGAGGCTTGTGCAACACATTCCTGTTTGTTTCTGATGATTGCTTGGAGTGTTTCGTCATCAAATTCTTCACTTACTTCTGATGTAGAAGGAACGTTGATGACTTTGCTTGGACTTGGCATGATGCCTCTCCCAGCAGTCATTTTAGTCTTCAAAAGAGTGGGTGAAGACTTTGTAGCAGAGCTAGTGGCAGATGCTACTGAGGAACTTGATTGAGCAGGTTGAAGCTTACTGAGCTGCTTCTGTTGTGGGGGTGAAGACTGTGGTGCTGTTGAAGATTTTGTTGCCGTTGCAGCCTTCTGAGGAAATTTCTCTTTTGGCACTAAGGCTTTGGGTTTCTTCAGCAAAGTCTTCTTCTGAGGAATTGTTGTAGCAGAGGCCTCAACAGCTATAGAAGTGGTACCAGTGGCTGCAACAACATAATCGTCATTGAATTTCTTCACAGCTGCTTCTGCCTTGTTTTGTAACTTAGACGAATACTTGTCTTTCTCATCCGGGTAATCCTCAATAGTATCAACACTTGAGGGATGAGCGACTTGTTGATCACCCTCAGGAGGCCTCTTGCATGGTGGCTTGAGGGCGAATTTCTTCGCATATTTTGGAGTCACATATCTGTACTCCTTCCACTCCTTAGCCCAACTGCGTTCAATCTTCTGAAGCCTTATCTTGCGCTTCACCATGGTCTCTTTACCATGAATTTCCTCATCCGGAGTACAATAGTCAGGATATATATCTTCAGTTGTTTCAAATGTTGTGTTTTTTTAAGCTTCTTTCCTCCTTTCTACTTCCGGTCATCCTCCATTTTCTTCAACTGATGCTTTTGCTGAGGAATCTGAACTCTTGATGACTGTGAAGACACAGGTAGAGTGTCTTCAAGGAACGCTGCAAATGAATTAAGTTGATGAGAACCTACAGATTCATCAGCTGAAATTTTTGTACATGTGAACAAAGTATAGGTGCGAAGAATTTGGGAAGGTCATAGGCGTTCTCAGATTTGAAGAAATGGAATTTTTTTAAAAGTTGAGGAATTTGACCAGTGAGTTGAGGAATTTGACTAAGCATTCTGGTCTTGGGTTCCAGAGTTGTGCAGCTTCGAGAATTTTCACAATTGAGGAATATCATGAAGAATTTTAGTGGCTTAGTGAAATTCATCAAGTGTTTGAGGAACGAGTGTGCATGACTGACAGACTCTCTGAGGAAAAACAGATTTCATGAGTCTAAAGGGAATTAAAAGATCAACAGAGATAGTAAAATAGGATTTTATTTACCTTGTGCGAAGAACATGAAGAACCGGAGCAGTAAAAGAGAGAAATTCCCCGGTTCAGATCTTCAGCGCCCTAACTTGGCAACTGAAGTCGGCTACGGCCCCGGCGGAAGACGATTTTCCGCGGCCGGCGTGAGTCCGACGACGGCGAGGGAGAGGCAGCGAAGCTTTTCCTCACCGGCGACGAGGATGCTAGCGATGGCGCTAGGGTTGAGTTTGAGCGGAGAAGACAACAGAACGAAGAATTTTGACTGAGGGGGATAAGGGCCTATTTATAGCGCAGGAGAAAAACTGTTTGACTGAAACTTTCGGATCGAACTCCCCTTGCCCCTTCGTCTCCGCATGACACGTGGTGCCCATGACTAAAGCGGTGGAGTTTGTGGTTATCCGATCGTGAGAAGTGGGTCTGGTAACTATGTAACGTTATAAAAAAAAATTGATTTTTTTGTTTCAAAGTCCTCAGCTGATAAGGACTCAGTGAGGATTCTGAACACGTGTCAAATAGAACGCATATGAAGAACTGAGAATAGACTGGGTTGAGCTTAGCATAGAGGGGAGTCGGGTCCGATTACATTCACTTAGATGAAATATCAAGTTGAAGACTCAGCTATAAGTGAATGCTGTTGAGGACTTTGAAAGCTCATTATATATATATATATATATATATATATATATATATACCGAAATGAAAATCATCAAATGTTTTGAAGAATTTGAAGATTTTGAAAATTTGAGGATATTGTGACAAAGTATCACACTGATGAATTTCAACTTAGAAGAAAAATAGTTTGAACAATTTCAAAGTTGGGTGGTGGCATGACCCATCATATAAGAATGATGATTTCATGCACCGCGTACAATTGTCGTAGGGCCCTGAGAACCAAATTCTTCATTAATTTTTCACACTAAGAATGATGTTCTTCATTGATTGAAGAAAATCGATTCTTCGTGTGTTGCACATCTAAGTCCTCAATTTTGCATAAGTGTTAGGATGTGTGCATATTTGCACAAAACATTTGAAGACTCTTGGATATTTAGCTCACACTGCCACTTGCAAAACCTTCTCTCATCCAAGGGCTTAGTGAAAATATTTACTAGTTGATCGCCAGTCTTCACATGGTCGATGATGATATATCCTTTGAGGACATGGTCCCGAAAAAAATGATGACGAATCTGGATGTGCTTAATCTTCGAGTGTTGTACTGGATTGTAGGCGATCTTGATTGCACTCTCGTTGTCATAGTAGAGGGGCACATTCTTCATGTTGATGCCATATTCTCTGAGGGTTACCTTCATCCATAGTAGTTGAGCACAGCAGGATCCAACAACAATGTAGTCAGCTTCGGCAGTGGAGAGAGACAGAAAGTTCTGCTTCTTTGAGGACCAACGGACTGCTACGTCAACAAAAGTACTTTCGATGATCTCCAGAATTTTTATGGAATTTTAGGGAATATATAGGCGCAAAACCTGGGGCAAAGGAGCCTCATGGAGCCCACAAGCCAGGGGGCGCGGGCTCCCCCTGGCCGCACCATGAGGGCTTGTGGGGTCCCTAGTGGCCTCGTGCCCTGATTCTCCGGCTTTCGGATCTTTTTCTGTTCCGGAAAAAATCTTTTTGGCAGTTTCATTCCATTTGGACTCCGTTCAAAATCCACCTCTGAAAGGGGTCAAAAACATGGGAAAAACAGGAACTGGCACTTGGCAGTGAGTTAATAAGTTAGTCCCAAAAAATATATAAAAGGTATGCAAAACATCCAAAGTTTGACAATATAGTAGCATGAAACCATCAAAAATTATAGATACGTTGGAGACGTATCAAGTATCCCCAAGCTTAACTCCTGCTCGTCCTCGAGTAGGTAAGTGATAAAGAATGAATTTTTGATGTGGAATGCTACCTAGCATAGTTGTCCTTTGCAACTTCTTTCATGTGACATGAATGTTCAGATCCGTAAGATTCAAAACAATAGTTTGGTATTGACATGAAAACAATAATACTTCAAGCAAACTAGCAAGGTAATCATGAACTTTCAAAATAACAAGGCCAAATAAAGTTGTCCCTATAAAATCATATAGTCTGGCTATGCCCCATCATCCTCACACAACGAATGTAAATCATGCACAACCCTGGTATTGGCCAAGTAATTGTTTTCGCACACTTACTTTCTCAAACTTTTTATAACTATCACGCCATACATGAGCGTGAGCCTTGGATATATCACTATAGGTGGAATAGAGTGTGTTGGTGGTTGTGAGACAAAAAGGAGGAGATGGTCACATTGACTCGGCGTATCAAAGGACTATATATGGAGATGCCCATTAATAGATATCAATGTGAATGAGTAGGGATTTCCATACAAGGGATGCACTGGAGCTATAAGTATGTGAAAGCTCAAAAGGAGAACTAGTGGGTGTGCATCCAACTTGCTTGCTCACGAAGACCTAGGGCAATTTTGAGGAATCCCATCATTGGAATATACAAGCCAAGTTATATAATGAAGACTCCCACTAGCATATGGTAGTGACAAAGCAAGAAGCTCTCAATCATGAAGAACATGGTGCTATTATGAAGCACAAGTGTGGAAAAAGATAGTAGCATTGTCCCTTCTCTCTTTTTCTCTCTTCTCTTTTTTTATTTGGGCTCTGAGGCCTCTTTTTTTTCTTTTTCTCTTTTCTCTTTATTTTTTATTTTTGGGCTCTTTGGCCTCTTTTTTTTATTTCCTCACATGGGACAATGCTCTAATAATGATGATCATCACACTTTTATTTACTCACAGCTCAAAGCTTATAAATGACTCTATAGGAAATGCCTCCGGCAGTATACCGGGATGTGCAACGATCTAGCTTGGCGTATGACGTTGAAACATCTCGCTAGCTATCTTACGATCATGCAATGGCAATATGAGAGTGACGGCACAAGTCATGAGACGGAACGGTGGGAGTTGCATGGCAATATATCTCGGAATGGCTATGAAAATGCCATAATAGGTAGGTATGGTGGCTGTTTTGAGGAAGGCATATGGTGGGTTTTTGTACCGGCGAAAGTTGCGCGACACTAGAGAGGCTAGTAATGGTGGAAGGTGAAAGTGCATCTATACCATGGACTCACATTAGTCATGAAGAACTCACATACTTGTTGCGAACGTTTTTATTAGTAATCGAAACAAAGTGCTAAATGCATACTCCTAGGGGAAGGGTTGGTAGGTGTTAACCATCGCGCGACCCCGAACTCAACACAAAGGATGACAATCAATAGATCAATTATGCTCTGACTTCCTAACATAGCGGTTCACCATACGTGCATGCTACGGGAATCACTAACTTCGACACAAGTATTTCGAGATTCACAACACCCTACTAACATAACTCTCAATATTACCAAATCCACGTCTCAAAACTAATTAAGAGGAATCAAGACTTCTCTTTCTACTCAATGGACATGAAGACGGAGGTTTTTGTATCCTCTTTGGGTACATATCACCTTTGGGACTACTTTCATACCATAAGCCAACTACCAAGTCACGCACCGCCGTGCTCTAAAAGATATAAGTGAAGCACATAGAGCAAAATTATCTAGCTCAAAAGATATAAGTGAAGCACTATGAGCATTCTAGCAAAATCACGATGAGTGCATGTCTCTCTCTCTCAAAAAGGTGTGCAGAAAGGATGATTGTGACACAAAAAAAAAGACTCCTAAGATACAAGACGCTCCAAGCAAAACACATATCATGTGATGAATAAAAATATAGCTCCTGGTAATGTTACCGATGGATTGAAGACGAAAGAGGGGATGCCTTCCCGGGGCATCCCCAAGCTTAGGATTTTTGGTGTCCTTGAATTTGTCTTGGGATGCCTTGGGCATCCCCAAGGTTGAGCTCTTTCCACTCCTTATCTCTTTGTCCACGAGAACATCACCCAAAACTTGAATGTTTCACAACACAAAACTTAAACAGAAACTCGTGATAACATTAGCACAAGAAAACAAACTACCACCTCTTTTGTTACTGTAGAAAACTTGAGTTCTATCTATATTGGTGTTGTACTACTATATTCTCACTTTTCCATGGCTAGTACCCCCCGATACTAACCATAGTTTCATCAAAACAAGCAACCAACGCAACAAAAATAGAATCTGTCAAAAATAGACCAGTCTGTACCAATCTGTATACTTTGTATACTTATGTTACCTTAACAATTCTGAAAAATTACGACTGCCTAGGCCAAAGGCATATCAACCAGAAGCAAAAAGAATCAACTCAAAAGCTCTTTGTGAATAAAAATGAAAAATCATCTCATGAGCGAAAAGTTTTTGTCTTTTTCCAACAGGATCAAACAACCATTACCAAGACTAATCATAAAGCTTTTGCTTGGCTCAAACACAAAAATAAACACAAAAAATACAATCACAATAGAATTATGAAAGTGTGGACGCAACAAAACAGAAAGAAAAAGATAAATTCATTGGTTGCCTCCCAACAAGCGCTATTGTTTAACGCCCTTAGCTAGGCATTGATAATTCAATGATGCTCACAGAAAAGACAAGAATTGAAGCACAACGAGAGCATCATAAAGCATGTGAATTTCACATCTAAGTCTAACATACTTCCTATGCATAGGCATTTTATAGGAAAACAGATTGTCAAGACAACCAATAGTTACCATATGCAAGGACGAAGAAAGAGACAATTGCAATCTCAACATAACGAGAGGTGATTTAGTGATATGAAAGTTTCTACCACCATACACTATAGGAATCACCTTCTTTGCCCTCTGCCATCACAGACGGCAAAGACAAAATCCTGGACGGCAAAGACAAAACAACACACAGCAAAGAATCTCACGGCCGGCAAAATTTCTGCGTCAGCCTACGACGGCATAGGACCTTCTTTGTCGTCTGTCCCCCCAAAGCGGACGGCAAAGCTCTTTGCCATCAGCTTTCCTTAGGAGCAGTCGGCAAAGTGCTCGAGACGACAGCCGACATGTGTTGCATCCGTTAGGGGTCAACGGAGGCTTTGCCGTCTGCCTCCCCCTTAATCTTTGTCGTCTGCCTCACCCTTTATCTTTGCCGTATGCCTCCTCCTCCTCCCCCCCTACACTCTTTGCCGTCTGCCTCCCCCTTTATCTTTGCCGTCTGCCTCCTCCTCCTCCCCCCTCCACTCTTTGCCGTCTGCCTTCTCCTCCCCCCTCCTCTATGCCCTCTTCTTTGCCGTCTGCCCACCCTGGAGGCAGACGGCGAAGAGCCTATATAGACACCCCAGGATGCACAGCTGGGTGCCATGTGGCACCTTTGCCATCTGCCAGCTGATGGCATAGGTCTTTGCCATCAGCTGGTAGACGACAAAGAGCCCATATAGTACCTATTTTTTGTTTTATATTATTTCACAACACACATATATATATATATTTGACATCACATTTGTATAATTCACCACACATATATGATATATAGTTCACCACACATATACTTGCCGTGGGGGTGACAGGGGCGGCGGCGGGGGCGACAGGGGCGGCGACGCGACGGGGGCGGGGGCGCGACGGTGGTGGCGGCGACCGTTACAGAGAGAGGGGCATGCGGGGTGGGGAGAGAGAGAGGGGCGCGCGGGGTGACCGTTACAGACAAAGAGAGAGGGGCGGGGTGTGGGGGGGGGGGAAGGAGCCATTAACGGTGTCAGAGCATTGCCGTCTGCCGGCGGACGGCAAAGAGTCTAGACTCTTTGCCGTCTGCCTCCGGACTCTTTGCCGTCCAATAGCAGACGACAAAGGTCTGACTCCATTTTGACCTAACCACCCCGCGGTCAGGTGGGCCTATCTATATCTTTGCTGTTTGCCTCTGGACTCTTTGTCGTCCGCTAGCAGACGACAAAGATGTGACAGATGGCAAAAAGGCTTTATGCCATCAGCCTGTGCTTTGCCGTTTGTTTTGCTAAAGCTGACGGCAAAGACACTCTTTGCCATCAACTAGCATATGGCAAAGACTAGGCAGATGGCAAAAAACCGTTTTCCAGTAGTGATATGTTCCTCTCATAATAATTATATGTGGGATCATATTCAAATTCAACAATGTAACTATCACATAGGATATTCTTTTCATGATCCACATGCATGCAAAGTTTACGCTCTTCAAAAATAGTGGGATTATCATCAACTAAAGTCTTGACTTCTCGAAAGCCACTTTCAATAATATTCCAAATATCATATTCATCGCGAGGCTTAAACAAATTTTCAAGATCATAAGAAAAATCATCGCCCCACTCATGATCATTGCAACAAGTAGTGTACATAGCAAAACTAGCATCCCCAAGCTTAGGGTTTTGCATATTTTTAGCATGATTGTCACTAATAGGATTTATAGTGAAACAATTGCAATCATGCTTTTCATTCAAGGAGACCTCGTGAATCACTTCATAAATTTCTTCATCACGATTTTCAGATTCACGCATCTCAAGCAAAACTCCATAAATATAGTCAAGTGCACTCAACTCACTAGCAATTGGATCAACATAATTGGATCTCTTAAAGAGATTAGCAAGTGGATAAGGATCCGTATCACTAGATTTTCACGAAGCGAAGATGCAAGCTTATTGAAGGCACATGACAAAACAAGAAAACAGAAAGCAAGCGAGAGAAAAGGGCGAACGAAAAAGGGAAACGAAGAAAAGGGCAAACAAAAAAGGCAAATTGGTGAAGTGGGGGAGAGGAAAACGAGAGGCAAGTGGCAAAAAAAAGTAAATGCAAGAGATGAGTTTGCGACACTTACTTGGATGAGTTCTTGACTTGATCCTCCCCGGCAACAGCGCCAGAAATCCTTCTGCTACGTCAACAAAAGTACTTTCAATGATCTTCTAATTTTTCATGGAATTTTAGGGAATATATAGGCGCAAAACCTAGGGCAAAGGAGCCTCAGGGAGCCCACAAGCCAGGGGGCACGGGCTCCCCCTGGCGCCGCCATGAGGGCTTGTGGGGTCCCTGGTGCCCCCTGCCCTGATTCTCCGGCTTTCCTATCTTTTTCTGTTCCGGAAAAAATCTTTTTGGCAGTTTCATTCCGTTTGGACTCCGTTCAAAATCCTCCTCTGAAAGGGGTCAAAAACATGGAAAAACAGGAACTGGCACTTGGCACTGAGTTAATAAGTTAGTCCCAAAAAATATATAAAAGGTATGCAAAACATCCAAAGTTTGACAAGATAATAGCATGAAACCATAAAAAATTATAGATACGTTGGAGACGTATCACAGACTAATGATCTTCCTAGGAAATGGCAAGTGCCTGATGTTGACTTGCAATCCACACGGTCACCAACATAATCAGAATCAGAATATCCAACGAGGTGAAGATTTGATCCCTTGGGATACCATAATCCTAGTGTTGGTGTGTGATCTATGTATAGAAGAATATGTTTCACAGCCTTATGCTGTGTTTCCTTCGGTTTCGCTTGAAAACGAGCACACATGCAAACACTAAGCATTATATCTGGCCTAGACACACATAGATACAATAAAGAGCCAATCATCGAGCAATATACCTGCTGATCGAAATCTTCACCATTTTCGTCAGTCCAGAGGTGGCCATTGGTAGGCATAGGAATCTTGACGCCTTTGCATTCATGCATGTTGAATTTCGTTAGAACATCCTTGAGGTATTTCTCTTGAGATATGAAGATGCCATTGCGTTGCTGACGAATTTGAAGACCTACGAAGAATTTCAGTTCCCCCATCACAGACATATGATATTCTTCACTCATCATGTAAGAAAATTCATCACTATAATGTTTGTCAATACAACCAAAG
The DNA here is from genome assembly GCF_904849725.1 of Hordeum vulgare subsp. vulgare. NCBI lineage: Eukaryota > Viridiplantae > Streptophyta > Magnoliopsida > Poales > Poaceae > Hordeum > Hordeum vulgare. The sequence continues at coordinate 414,250,262 of NC_058524.1, forward strand.
AATATGTCTTCGACATATATTTGGCGCACAAATAGTTCATTGTCATAAGATTTTGTGAAAAGTGTTGGATCGAGTGAACCAGGTTTGAAGCCTTTCTTCATGAGGAATTCCTTCAATGTATCATACCACGTCCGAGGGGCTTGCTTGAGGCCATAGAGTGCCTTTTTGAGTCTGAAGACTTTGTCTGGATGCTTCGGATCCTCAAAACCTGGGGGCTGAGCAACATATACTTCATGCTCAAGCTTACCATTGAGGAATGCACTTTTCACATCCATTTTATATAAAGTAATGTTATGATGATTAGCATAAGCAAGTATTATTCGAATATCTTCAAGTCTAGTAACAGGTGCAAAAGTTTCATCGAAATCAATTCCTTCAACCTGTGTGTAGGCTTGGGCTACAAGTCGTGCCTTATTCCTCACCACTTGACCATCCTCATTTTTCTTGTTTTGGAAAATCCACTTGGTGTCGATGATATTGTCCTTGCGAGGATCTGGTCGTTTGACGAGTTCCTACACGTCATTTAGCTTGAACTGAAGGAGTTTATCTTGCATGGCTTGAATCCATTCAGGTTCCATGAATGCTTCAACAACTTTTGAGGGTTCTGTGATAGACACAAAAGAGGAATGCCCACAAAAGTTAACTAAATGTGAAGTTTTTGAGCGAGTGAGAGGACCTGGCGCATTGATGTCATCGAGAATTTTGTCAAGTTCAACTTCATTTGCAATTCTTGGATGGGCTGGTTGAACATTTTGTCTAGGTTGAGGAATTTGATCTGGAGAAATTTCCTCAAGTGCACCTTCTTGAATTTCATCAGTGCTGGGGACGATTTCTTTAGCAATTTCCTTAGTAGCAACGATGTCTTCAGTAGCTTTGAACTTGATAGCTTCCTCAGGAGATAATTTGTCTCGCACAGGAGGCAATTTCTCTCTTTGCGAGCCATTAGTTTCATCGAACCGCACATCTACAGTTTCAACAACCTTGTTGTGATAGGTGTTGAAGACTCTGTAGGTGTGCGAGTCCTTTCCATAACCAAGCATAAAACCCTCATGTGCTTTAGGTGCAAATTCTGAGCTATGGTGAGGATCTCTAATCCAGCATTTTGCACCGAAGACTTTGAAATAACTTACATTGGGTTTCTCTTCATCGAGGAGTTCATATGACGTTTTCTTGAGGAATTTGTGAAGATATACCTTGTTGATGATGTGGCAAGCAGTGTTGATTGCTTCAGGCCAGAAACGACGAGGAGTCTGATATTCTTCAAGCATGGTCCGAGCCATTTCAACCAGAGTCCTGTTCTTGCGTTCAACGATGCCATTCTGTTGAGGAGTATATCGAGCAGATAATTCATGAGTAATACATAGTTCATCAAGATAATCATCAAGACCAGTGTTTTTGAATTTTTTTCCATTGACACTCCTGAAGTGTTTGATTTTTATGCGGAAGTTCGTCGAGGCCCTTGAGGAAAATTGTTTGAAAACTTCCTGTACTTCAGTTTTATACAGAATGATATGTACCCAAGTATATCGAGAATAGTCATCAACGATGACAAAGCCATATAAAGATGCTGCATTGTTTAGAGTAGCATAATGAGTAGGTACAAATAGATCCATGTGAATCAATTCAAACGGACGAGTAGTAGTCATGATAGTGTTCGAGGGGTGTTTGGATCTGGTCATTTTTCCAGACTCACAGGCACCGCAGAGGTGGTCCTTGAGGAATTTGACTGATTCGATGCCTATGCCATGCTTCTTCTTCGCCAGTGTGTGCAAATTCCACATGCATGCATGACCAATTCTTTGAGGACATAGCCAGCCTTCTAAGGTTTTTGCTAGTAAGCATGTGGCTGGTTTAGGACCTGTGGAAAATCAACAATGTACAAATCTCCTCTCCTAAAGCCTTCGAAGGCTTTGGATCTGTCAGATTCCATGATGACTACACATCTGTATTTTCCAAAGATAACAACCATATCAAGATGACAAAGCATTGAGACTGACATAAAGTTAAACCCAAGGGATTCGACAAGCACGACTTTGTCCATGTGCCTGTCCTTGGAAATAGCCACTTTGCCAAGTCCCAATACCTTACTTTTACCTTTGTCAGCATAGGTGATTTGTTTCGAGTGGTGATGGAGTCAGAGGCATATTCATCAGCAAGCTTTTATCGCGAGTCATGTGGTTTGTGCAACCACTGTCAAGAGCTCACTCAGTATTCTTGGGATTGTCATCCTGCAGATGAATTGGTATAACTTACCATCTCATATGCTTCAAACTTGAAGAATATGATTTCAATTTCATCAGATAGGAATTTCATCATAAACACTAAATTTGAAGACGTGTGAAATGTTATCATTTCATCAATTTTAGCTTCCGTCCAATCAAGCATTTTCCTCAGGTCTGCAGCAAATTCTTCAGATGATGATTTTCATCTGGGGACCTGACCTGCAGAAGTGACTAGTTCAATTTTTTCACCGCCCACATCTGAAGGGGTGGCAAAGAGTTCATCATCGTGCAAGCACCGTATGAGAAAGGGGGCATTGAAGCTAATGCACTTCTTTTCACAGTAGGGGGATTAGAGTACTCAAATGAATAGGCAAAGAAGTTCTTTGAGGATTTATGAACATAATGGTTTGAGGAATAATGCTCATATTCATATCCCTTGTAATTTCCCTGCATATCAGAAGCATTAGTACGATTACGAGTATAGTGTTGATCATTTGAGGATTTTGATCCTGTTGAAGACTTTGGTCCACCTGAGGAATTTGATATGGGGTTCAGGTTCTTCGAAGGTGGTGTCATGAGGACATTCACCTGATGATTTTCCAAGAAACTTTTGGGGACCCAGATTTTCCTCAGGGGTGGTCCATTCCTGCAATTAGTTCCAACATATCGAGCAAATACTTCACCAGATCGATTTGTGAACAGTTTATAGTTGGAGTCAAATGACTCATCCGAGGAATAGGATAATTCACATGCAAAGCTTATTAGAGAAGATGGATCGACGGGTGGACCTTTAGTAGCAATCAATGAGGTTTTGGGATACTTCTCAGGTTTCCAGTATGATCCGTCAGCATTCAATTTCCTCTTGAAGGCAATTCCTTCTTTCTTCGGGTTCCTGTTTAAGATCTGTCTTTAGAGCACATGGCAAAGGGTTTGATGCCCTTTGAGACTTTTTTATATGCCTGTCACATGCAATTCCTTCAGCCCTCCATTTTCGTTAGCAGCATTTGTGGTTTCCTCTTGATACCACAGGAGCATTTGAAGAATCTGTAACAATAGAAGCATTTGATGATTCTGGTGAAGAATTAGCAGTTTCACGTTCAATGCATTTGAGACATGTTGGAGTAAATTCAACCTGAGCGACACTGATTTGTTGAGCAAGTAATGAATCGTTTTCCATCTAAATATCATCATGAGACATCTTCAACTTCTCAAGATCAAGTTTCCTATGAAGAAACTCATAGGAAAGTTTCTCATGATCATCCAAGAGTGTGCCATAACGATCTTGAAGACTATCAAATTTAGACTGAAGACTTTTCACATCTTCAGTGAGGACTTGAGTGCGACTCATTTCATCATTCAATAGATCATCGCTTCTGTCTAGTAGTTTTTGAAGCTTTTCAATGGCATTTTGTTGTTTAGTTGCAATGTTGGCAAGTTTACTGTAACTGGGTTTTGTATAATCATCAGGTTCAAAGTCACTTGAGGTAGTGGAAGTATCATTCGGTACCTTTGATCCTTTTGCCATGAAGCAATTGGTTGGAGCGAAGTCATCAACATAGTCATCATTGTAGATAGCATTGTCATTTTCTTCAAGGTTGAAGATTGACTTGTTGACGAATGTGGTAGCTAGTGCAAGACTTGCCAGACCAGACTTTGAATCTTCTTCAGATCCTTCCTCTTCATCACATTCCTCAGATTATTCTACAGAATCCATTTCCTTGCCAATGAGTGCCCGAGCCTTTCTGAAACTGGTCTTGTTGTTCGATGAGGACTTTGAGGATGAAGATTTTGAAGATTTCTTCTTTTTCTTTGAGTCATCAGAACTTTCATCCTTGTATTTCTTCTTCTTTGATTCTTTTACCCAACAAGGACAGTCAACAATGTAGTGTCCAGATTTCTTATATTTGTGGCAAGTTCTTTTCTTATAGTCCTCAGATGAAGATTCTGATTTCCTCATATCTCTTCTTGAAGATTTACCAAACTGGCCACGCCTTGTAAACTTCTGGAATTTCCTCACAAGCATTGCAAGCTCCTGTCCGAGTTCTTCAAGATCACCAATGCTGCAATCTGAGTCTTCTTCTTCAGATGAGGAAATTCATTTAGCCTTCAACGCACGAGGTCATGAGTAGCTTGGTCCATACAGATCTCTCTTTTCTTCTTGTTGGAATTCATGGGTATTGAGTCTTTCAAGTATATCAGCAGGATCAAGTATCTTATAGTCTCCTCTTTCTTGAATCATCAGAACCAGTGTATCAAATGATAGATAAAGAGATCGTAGCAGTTTCTTCACAACTTCATGGTCAGTGATGTCTCGAGCTCCCAGTGCTTGCAGTTCATTCGAGATGTCAGTGAGGCGATCAAAGGTATCTTGGCAGGTTTCATTGTCAAGCCTCTTGAAGCGATTGAAGAGATTACGAAGAACATCAACACGAGAGTCACGTTGAGTTGAGATTCCTTCATTGACTTTGCACAACCTATCCCAGATAAGCTTAGCTATGACCAAAGCACTCACTCTACCATACCGACCTTTACTCAGATGGCCACAGATGATATTCTTCGCTTGAGAATCAAGTTGCTTGAATTTCTTCACATCAGCGGCAGAGATAGTAGCAGTGATGGAGGGAATACTATGTTCCACAATGTACCAGAGATCATTGTCAATAGCCTGAAGATGCATCTGCATCTTGGTCTTCCAGTAGGGAAAGTCTTTTCCTTCGAAGGTAGCACATCCTACAGTAACCTGGATCATACCTGCAGTCGACATAACTAAAACTCAAGGTGGTTAAACCAAAATCACATAGAACAAGGGAGTACCTTTCTCTGATACCAATTGAAAGTGCGTTATATCAACTAGAGGGGGGGTGAATAGATGATTTTTAGAATTTCATCGCTGAGGAAATTCCTTGTGAGGAAATTCCTCAATGTTGAATTACGAGCAGGGGAACTAGCACAGGATCAGAAGTGCAAAGACTACTACAACAGATTACTTGGTGAAGATTATGAGAATCGATTTGCACAATACGCAGGTACACAGAACACAGGTGAAGATTAACTCGAGTGAAGAATTTGAGGTTGAGGAAATTCAGAGAAAGTCTTCAGACAAAATTTTCAAACATCACAGATGAAAGTCTTCAAGATACAACCAGGCGAAATGAAAGAGTTTAAGAAATAGAACCCGTATCACGATGAAGACAGTTGTTAATGACCGAGTTCCAACTGTTGTGGCAGTTGTACGTCTCGTTTGGAGCGGCCTGGTATTGAAACCAAAGGACACACAGTCCCAGGACACATAGTCCCTACCGTATTCTCCTTGAGCTAAGGACACACAGTCCTCGCCCAACATTCGTGGTAAGTCTTCAGGGCAGACTTCCAAACCCTCACAAACTCGGTTACCCGACGATCCATATTTGACTGCTGTATGCTCTAGACTATGACGCCTAACCGTTTGGAGGATGAACGGTCCTCAAAGGTAAAAGGCTTCAGTTCCACACAGGAACAAATTCTTCAATGATGTTCAATCACTTGTTTTTTTGGTTTGGGGTTAGGTGATTGGGGTATTAACTCACTTGATGATTTTCTGTCAAAGACTCTGAGGAATTTGGGTTGCTCTAAATGACAAGTGTCACTTTCTCTCCGAGCAGCCAACCAGCTAGTGGTTGTGGGGGCGGCTATTTGTAGCTTGGGAGCATCCCGACATGATTTGACATAAATGTCCTTAAATATTGTGACAGTTGGGAGGATAAGATGAGTGAGGTGGCATGTGTCGCGGCAATGGTCGGAACTTTCAATTGTGAAAGTCCTCATGTCTCTCATATTCCTCACTTTGAGGCTTTGGTAGGTTTCGGCTTGGGTTGCGCATCATGAGGAAATTCATTCCGTAGTATTACTTAGACCCCCTTTAACAGTACAGTGTTCCTATGACTCAAGAGTAAAGAAAATGAAACAGAAAGAATAAATATTCACGCTTCAAAGTCTCGAGACAGTTTTTCTTCAAGAACCACCGAATTCGTCATCTTCAATATCTTCATGAGGAATATCAATTTCATCGTGATTTCTTCGCGATGAAATTCTTCAAGGTAAGACCAAAGTCTTCAGTCAAAGACATACATTTTTAGGGGTCGATATTCATCGTATAACTCAAACTCCTCGGTGACCTATAGAGCCTGTGTACACTTACAAACACATTGGTCTCTTAACCTATAAGTATTCAAAGCACCAAAATCACTAAGGGCACTAGATGCACTTACAATCTCCCCCTTTTTAGTGGTTGACGACAATCAGGTTATGTTTTCAACGGGGATTAAAAATATGAAATGTAAGTACTGAGTTTGAGGAATTTGAAATTAAGATACCGAGATACTCCCTCTGAAGATGTGCATATTTTGAGGAAATTGCTTTACACAGCAGATGCACATTGATGATTTATATCATGGAGATCTCCCACTGTATCTTGTAAATCATGCATACATTTTACATATAATTGTTGGGGAACGTCGCATGGGAAACAAAAATTTTCCTACGCGCACGAAGACCTACCATGGTGATGTCCATCTACGAGAGGGGATGTGTGATCTACGTACCCTTGTAGACCGTACAACAGAAGCGTTAGTGAACGCGGTTGATGTAGTGGAACGTCCTCACGTCCCTCGATCCGCCCCGCGAACCGTCCTGCGATCAGTCCCACGATCAAGTGCCGAACGGACGGCACCTGCTCGTTCAGGACACGTACAGCTCGACGATGATCTCAGCCTTCTTGATCCAGCAAGAGAGACGGAGAGGTAGAAGAGTTCTCCGGCAGCGTGATGGCGCTCCGGAGGTTGGTGATGATCTTGTCTCAGCAGGGCTCTGCCCGAGCTCCGCAGAAACGCGATCTAGAGGAAAAACCGTGGAGGTATGTGGTCGGGCTGCCGTGGAAAAGTCGTCTCAAATCAGCCCTAAAACCTCCGTATATACAGGGGGAAGAGGGGGAGCGTTGCCTTGGGGTCCAAGGACCCCTAAGGGTTTCGGGCGAGCCAAGGGGGAAGGTCTCCCCCCCCCAAACCGAGTCCCACTTGGTTTGGAAGGTGGAGTCCTTCTTCCCTTTCCCACCTCCTCTTTTTTTTTCTTTTCTCTTTGATTTTCTTCCTATGGCGCATAGGGCCTTCTTGGGCTGTCCCACCAGCCCACTAAAGGCTGGTGTGCCACCTCCAAGGCCTATGGGCTTCCCCGGGGTGGGTTGCCCCCCGGTGAACTCCCGGAACCCATTCGTCATTCCCTGTACATTCTCGGTAACTCCAAAAACCTTCGGGTAATCAAATGAGGTCATCCTATATATCAATCTTTGTTTCCGGACCTTTCCGGAAACCCTCGTGACGTCCGTGATCTCATCCGGGACTCCGAACAACATTCGGTAACCAAGCATATAACTCAAATACGCATAAAACATCGTCGAACCTTAAGTGTGCAGACCCTGCGGGTTCGTGAACTATGCAGACATGACCCGAGAGACTCCTCGGTCAATATCCAATAGCGGGACCTGGATGCCCATATTGGATCCTACATATTCTACGAAGATCTTATCGTTTGAACCTCAGTTCCAAGGATTCATATAATCCCGTATGTCATTCCCTTTGTCCTTCGGTATGTTACTTGCCCGAGATTCGATCGTCAGTATCCGCATACCTATTTCAATCTCGTTTACCGGCAAGTCTCTTTACTCGTTCCGTAATACAAGATCCCGCAACTTACACTAAGTCACATTGTTTGCAAGGCTTGTGTGTGATGTTGTGTTACCGAGTGGGACCCGAGATACCTCTCCGTCACACGGAGTGACAAATCCCAGTCTTGATCCATACTAACTCAACGAACACCTTCGGAGATACTTGTAGAGCATCTTTATAGTCACCCAGTTACGTTGCGACGTTTGATACAAACAAACTATTCCTCCGGTGTTAGTGAGTTATATGATCTCATGGTCATAGGAACAAATACTTGACACGCAGAAAACAGTAGCAACAAAATGACATGATCAACATGCTTCGTCTATTAGTTTGGGTCTAGTCCATCACGTGATTGTCCTAATGACGTGATCCAGTTATCAAGCAACAACACCTTGTTCATAATCAGAAGACACTGACTATCTTTGATCAACTGGCTAGCCAACTAGAGGCTTGCTAGGGACAGTGTTTTGTCTATGTATCCACACATGTAAATGAGTCTTCATTCAATACAATTATAGCATGGATAATAAACGATTATCTTGATACAGGAATTATAATAATAACTATATTTATTATTGCCTCTAGGGCATAATTCCAACAGTCTCCCAGTTGCACTAGAGTCAATAATCTAGCCCTCACATCATCATGCGAATTACATTGTAATTAATCTAACACCCATACAGTTCTGGTGTTGATCATGCTTTGGCCGTGGAAGAGGTTTAGTCAGCGGGTCTGCTATATTCAGATTCGTGTGCACTTTGCATATATTTACGTCCTCTCCTTCGACGTAGTCGCGGATGAGGTTGAAGCGTCGTTTGATGTGTCTGGACTTCTTGTGAAACCGTGGTTCCTTTGCTAAGGCAATGGCACCCGTGTTGTCACAGAACAAGGTTATTGGATTCAGTGCGCTTGGCACCACTCCAAGATCCGTCATGAACTACTTCATCCAGACACCCTTCTTAGCCGCCTCCGAGGCAGCCATGTACTCCGCTTCACATGTAGAATCTGCTACGACGCTTTGCTTGGAACTACACCAGCTTACCGCACCCCCATTAAGAATAAATACGTATCCGGTTTGCGACTTAGAGTCGTCCGGATCTGTGTCAAAGCTTGCATCGACGTAACCTTTTACAGTGAGCTCTTCGTGACCTCCATACACGAGAAACATCTCCTTAGTCCTTTTCAGGTACTTCAGGATATTCTTGACCGCTGTCCAGTGATCCACTCCTGGATTACTCTGGAACCTACCTTCCATACTTATGGCCAGGCTAACGTCCGGTCTAGTGCACAACATTGCATACATGATAGAACCTATGGCTGAAGCATAGGGGACGGAGCACATATGCTCTCTATCCTCATCAGTTGCTGGGCACTGAGTCTTACTCAATCTCGTACCTTGTAAAACTGGCAAGAACCCCTTCTTGGACTGTTCCATTTTGAACCTCTTCAAAACTTTATCAAGGTATGTGCTTTGTGAAAGTCCTATCAGGCGTTTTGATCTATCCCTATAGATCTTAATGCCTAGAATGTAAGCAGCTTCTCCTAGGTCCTTCATAGAGAAACTTTTATTCAAGTAATCCTTTATGCTCTCCAAAAACTCTACGTTGTTTCCAATCAACAATATGCCATCCACATATAATATTAGAAACGCCACAGAGCTCCCACTCACTTTCTTGTAAATACAAGATTCTCCAACCACTTGTATAAACCCAAATGCTTTGATCACCTCATCAAAGCGTTTGTTCCAACTCCGAGATGCTTGCACCAGTCCATAAATGGATCGCTGGAGCTTGCACACCTTGTTAGCATTCTTAGGATCGACAAAACCTTCGGGTTGCATCATATACAATTCTTCCTTAAGGAAACCGTTAAGGAATGCCGTTTTGACATCCATCTGCCAGATTTCATAATCGAAAAATGCAGCTATTGCTAACATGATTCTGACGGACTTAAGCATCGCTACGGGTGAGAATGTCTCATCGTAGTCAACTCCTTGAACTTGCGAAAAATCCTTTGCCACAAGTCGAGCTTTATAAACGGTCACATTGCCGTCAGCGTCTGTCTTCCTCTTAAAGATCCATTTGTTCTGAATAGCCTTGCGGCCCTCAGGCAGTACCTCCAAAGTCCACACTTTGTTCTCATACATGGATCCTATCTCGGACTTCATGGATTCTAGCCATTTGTTGGAATCTAGGCCCACCATTGCTTCTTCATAATTTGCAGGTTCATTGTTGTCCAACAACATGATTGGTAAGACGGGATTACCGTACCACTCTGGAGCAGCACGTGGTCTCGTCGACCTGCATGGTTCGACAGAAACTTGAACCGGAGTTTCATGATCATCATCATTAACTTCCTCCTCAACCGGCGTCGCAACGACAGAGGTTTTCCCTTGCCCTGCACCACCATCCAGAGGGATGAGAGTTTCGACAACCTCGTCAAGTTCTATCTTCCTCCCACTCAATTCTCTCGAGAGAAACTCCTTCTCAAGAAAAGCTCCGTTTTTAGCAACAAACACTTTGCCCTCGGATTTGAGATAGAAGGTGTACCCAACTGTCTCTTTTGGGTAACCTATGAAGATGCACTTTTCCGCTTTGGGTTCCAGCTTTTTAGGCTGAAGCTTCTTGACATAAGCATCACATCCCCAAACTTTAAGAAACGACAACTTTGGCATTTTTCCATACCACAGTTCGTATGGTGTCGTCTCAATGGATTTTGATGGTGCCCTATTTAAAGTAAATGCAGTTGTTTTCTAATGCATAACCCCAAAACGATAACGGCAAATCGGTAAGAGACATCATAGATCGCACCATCTCTAATAAAGTACGATTACGACGTTCGGAGACACCATTACGCTGTGGTGTTCCAGGCGGTGTCAACTGTGAAACAATTCCACATTGTGTTAAGTGAGAACCAAACTCGAAACTCAGATATTCACCCCCACGATCAGACCGTAGGAACTTGATCTTCTTGTTACGATGATTTTCAACTTCACTCTGAAATTGCTTGAACTTTTCAAATGTTCCAGACTTGTGCTTCAATAAGTAGACATAACCATATCTAATCAAATCGTTAGTGAAGGTGAGAAAATAACGATATCCGCCGCGTGCCTCTACGCTCATCGGACCACACACATCGGTATGTATGATTTCCTACAAGTCACTTGCAAGCTCCATCGTTCCGGAGAACGGAGTTTTAGTCATCTTGCCCATGAGGCATGGTTCGCACGTGTCAAGTGAATCAAAGTCAAGTGACTCCAAAAGTCCATCGGCATGGAGTTTCTTCATGTGCTTTACACCAATATGACCTAAGCGGCAGTGCCACCAAAATATGGCGCTATCATTGTTAACTCTAACTCTTTTGGTCTCAATGTTATGGATGTGTGTATCTCTATAAAGATTTAATATGAACAATCCTCTCACATTGGGTGCATGACCATAAAAGATGTTACTCATAGAAATAGAACAACCATTATTCTCTGACTTAAAAGAGTAACCGTCTCGCAATAAACAAGATCCAGATATAATGTTCATGCTCAACGCAGGCACTAAATAACAATGATTCAAGTTCATAACTAATCCTGATGGTAACTGAAGTGAAACTGTGCAGACGGCGATTGCATCAACCTGGGAACCATTTCCTACGCGCATCGTCACTTCATCTTTCGCCAGCCTTCGTCTATTCCACAGTTCCTGTTTCGAGTTGCAAATATGAGCAACAGAACCGGTATCGAATACCCAGGCACTACTACGAGAGCCAGTTAAGTACACATCAATAACATGTATATCAAATATACCTGATTTTTCTTTGGCCGCCTTCTTATCTGCCAGATACTTGGGGCAATTGCGCTTCCAGTGACCCATACCCTTGCAATAGTAACAGTCTGTTTCAGGCTTAGGTCCAGCTTTGGGTTTCTTCGTCGGATTGGCAACAGGCTTGCCGCCCTTCTTTGAATTACCCTTCTTGCCTTTGCCGTTTCTCTTGAAACTAGTGGTCTTATTCACCATCAACACTTGATGCTCTTTACGGAGTTCAGACTCTGCGACTTTCAGCATCGCAAACAACTCACCGGGAGACTTGTTCATCCCTTGCATGTTGTAGTTCAACACAAAGCCTTTATAGCTTGGCGGCAGTGATTGAAGGATTCTGTCAGTGATAGCCTCTTGCGGGAGTTCAATCCCCACCTCAGCTAGACGGTTTGAGTACCCAGACATTTTGAGCACATGTTCACTGACAGACGAGTTCTCCTCCATCTTGCAAGCATAGAATTTATCGGAGGTCTCATACCTCTCGATCCGGGCGTTCTTCTGAAAGATAAACTTCAACTCCTGGAACATCTCAAGTTCTCCATGACGCTCAAAGCGACGTTGAAGTCCCGGTTCTAAGCCATCCAAGATGCACATTGAACTACTGAGTAGTCCTCCTTACGTGCTAACCAAGCGTTCTTAACATCCTGATCAGCCGTAGCGGGTGGTTCATCTCCTAGCGCAGCATTAAGGACATAATCCTTCTTCCCAGCTTGTAAGATTAGCTTAAGATTACGAGCCCAGTCTACAAAGTTGCTTCCATGATCTTTCAACTTAGCTTTCTCTAGGAACGTATTAAAATTCAGGGTGACTGTCGCGTGAGCCATGATCTACAACACAAATATATTCAAAGTGGACTTTAGACTATGTTCAAGATAATTAGAGTTCAACTTAATCAAATTATTCGCTAAACTCCCACTCAAAAAGTACATCTCTCTAGTCATTTGAGTGGTTCATGATCCACTTACGCTATCTCAAGTCCGATCATCACGTGAGTTGAGTATAGTTTCAGTGGTAAGCATCCCTATGCTAATCATATCATCTATATGATTCATGATCGACCTTTCGGTCTCATGTGTTCTGAGGCCATGTCTACACATGCTAGGCTCGTCAAGCTTAACCCGAGTGTTCCGCGTGCGCAACTGTTTTGCACCCGTTGTATGTGAATGTTGAGTCTATCACACCCGATCATCACGTGGTGTCTCGAAACGACGAACTGTAGCAACGGTGCACAGTCGGGGAGAACACAATTTCGTCTTGAAATTTTTAGTGACAGATCACCTCATAATGCTACCGTCGTTCTAAGCAAAATAAGGTGCATAAAAGGATTAACATCACATGCAATTCATAAGTGACATGATATGGCCATCATCATGTGCTCCTTGATCTCCATCACCAAAGCACCGGCACGATCTTCTTGTCACCGGCGCCACACCATGATCTCCATCAACGTGTCGCCATCGGGTTGTCGTGCTACTCATTCTATTACTACTAAAGCTACATCCTAGCAAAATAGTAAACGCATCTGCAAGCACAAACATTAGTATAAAGACAACCCTATGGCTCCTGCCGGTTGCCGTACCATCGACGTGCAAGTCGATATTATCTATTACAACATGATCATCTCATACATCCAATATATGACATCACATCATTGGCCATATCACATCAAAAGCATACCCTGCAAAAACAAGTTAGACGTCCTCTAATTTTGTTGTTGCATCTTTTACGTGGTGACCACGGGTATCTAGTAGGATCGCATCTTACTTACGCAAACACCACAACGGAGATATATGAGTTGCTATTTAACCTCATCCAAGGACCTCCTCGGTCAAATCCGATTCAACTAAAATTGGAGAAACTGACACTTGCCAGTCATCTTTGAGCAACGCGGTTACTCGTAGCGATGAAACCAGTCTATCGTAAGCGTACGAGTAATGTCGGTCCAAGCCGCTTCAATCCAACAATACCGCAGAATCAAGAAAAGACTAACGAGGGCAGCAAAACGCACATCACCGCCCACAAAAACTTTTGTGTTCTACTCGGGAAGACATCAACGCATGAACCTAGCTCTGATACAACTGTTGGGGAACGTCGCATGAGAAACAAAAAAATTCCTACGCGCACGAAGACCTATCATGGTGATGTCCATCTACGAGAGGGGATGTGTGATCTACGTACCCTTGTAGACCGTACAGCAGAAGCGTTAGTGAACGTGGTTGATGTAGTGGAACATCCTCACGTCCCTCGATCCGCCCCGCGAACCGTCCCGCGATCAGTCCCACGATCTAGTGCCGAACGGACGGCACCTCCGCGTTCAGCACACGTACAGCTCGACGATGATCTCGGCCTTCTTGATCCAGCAAGAGAGACGGAGAGGTAGAAGAGTTCTCCGGCAGAGTGACAGTGCTCCGGAGGTTGGTGATGATCTTGTCTCAACAGGGCTCCGCCCGAGCTCCGCAGAAACGCGATCTAGAGGAAAAACCGTGGAGGTATGTGGTCGGGCTGCCGTGGAAAAGTCGTCTCATATCAGCCCTAAAACCTCCGTATATATAGGGGGAAGAGGGGGAGCCTTGCCTTGGGGTCCAAGGACCCCTAAGGGTTTCGGCCGAGCCAAGGGGGAAGGTCTCCCCCCCCCAAACCGAGTCCCACTTGGTTTGGAAGGTGGAGTCCTTCTTCCCTTTCCCACCTCCTCTTTTTTTTCTTTTCTATTTGATTTTCTTCCTATGGCGCATAGGGCCTTCCTGCGCTGTCCCACCAGCCCACTAAGGGCTGGTGTGCCACCTCCAAGGCCTATGGGCTTCCCCGGGGTGGGTTGCCCCCCCCGGTGAACTCCCGGAACCCATTCGTCATTCCCGGTACATTCCCGATTACTCCGAAAACCTTCCGGTAATCAAATGAGGTCATCCTATATATCAATCTTCGTTTCCGGACCATTCCGGAAACCCTCGTGACGTCCGTGATCTCATCCGGGACTCCGAACAACATTCGGTAACCAAGCATATAACTCAAATACGCATAAAACAACGTCGAACCTTAAGTGTGCAGACCCTGTGGGTTCGAGAACTATGCAGACATGACCCGAGAGACTCCTCGGTCAATATCCAATAGCGGGACCTGGATGCCCATATTGGATCCTACATATTCTACGAAGATCTTATCGTTTGAACCTCAGTGCCAAGGATTCATATAATCCCGTATGTCATTCCCTTTGTCCTTCGGTATGTTACTTGCCCGAGATTCGATCGTCAGTATCCGCATACCTATTTCAATCTCGTTTACCGGCAAGTCTCTTTACTCGTTCCGTAAAACAAGATCCCGCAACTTACACTAAGTCACATTGATTGCAAGGCTTGTGTGTGATGTTCTATTACCGAGTGGGCCCCGAGATACCTCTTCGTCACACGGAGTGACAAATCCCAGTCTTGATCCATACTAACTCAACGAACACCTTCAGAGATACCTGTAGAGCATCTTTATAGTCACCCAGTTACGTTGCGACGTTTGATACACACAAAGTATTCCTCTGGTGTTAGTGAGTTATATGATCTCATGGTCATAGGAACAAATACTTGACACGCAGAAAACAGTAGCAACAAAATGACACGATCAACATGCTACGTCTATTAGTTTGGGTCTAGTCCATCACGTGATTCTCCTAATGACGAGATCCAGTTATTAAGCAACAACACCTTGTTCATAATCAGAAGACACTGACTATCTTTGATCAACTGGCTAGCCAACTAGAGGCTTGCTAGGGACAGTGTGTTGTCTATGTATCCACACATGTAAATGAGTCTTCATTCAATACAATTATAGCATGGATAATAAACGATTATCTTGATACAGGAATTGTAATAATAACTATATTTATTATTGCCTCTAGGGCACAATTCCAACAATAATATGAGGAATTTGAAAATGCATGATGAAAAATAGTGTCTGATGAATTTAAGCATGCCTGCATTAATAGACTTTGAGGAATAAGCATGTGAAGAAAAACGTTCAAAAGAGTCAGAGCACCATCGGGCTTAAGTTACAACTCATTATATCAAACACTTCAGAAGAACCAAGAGTTTGTAACTTAATAAAGTTTATAAGGCCCAGAATAGAACCCGCTTGAAGACTAACTCTCAGATTTCTCCCCCTTTGTCATCAAGTGACGAAAAAGGGACAAAACTGAGGACTAATGCCCTTGAAGAAATTCACTTCTTGGTTGATGTAGAGGCGTGAGGATTCTTCGAGACAGGCTTCTTCATTGGACCAGTCGCAGTATCTTTTGTTTCTTCATCTGATTCAACAGTGCAAAATGAAGAAAATGAATTGTCCTCCAAGTCTGGAACTGGAATTGGCTCGAATTTCTTCTTTGGAGGCCACAACCAGTCAAACTCTTGAGTAAACTCCAATTCCTCAAGTTCCTCTTGAGTATTCAGATGAGCCAAGATGGCCCAAGTGCGACCAAACACCTCATGAAGATAATAGTGATTTTTCTTCACTGCATTCTGAATTTCGTTTAGGGTTTTCACAATGGCACCACACTGGTGCTTCACCCACTTGTGATTGCGATCGACCTTTTGATGAAGACCGAGGAGTAGCTCTCTGTTATTAAGCTAGTGGTTGTTAGGGGCGGCTATTTATAGCCTGGGAGCGTCCTGACATGGTTTGACATAAATGCCCTTAAATATTGTGACCGTTTGGTGGATAATATCAGTGAGGTGGTGCGTGTCGCGGCAACGGTCAGAACCTTCAACTGTGAAAGTCCTCATGTCTCTCATATTCCTCACTTCGAGGCTTTGGTATGTTTCGGCTTGGGTTGAGCATCATGAGGAAATTCATTCCGTAGTATTACTTCAACCCCCTTTAACAGTACGGTGTTCCTATGACTCAAGAGTAAAGAAAATGAAGCAGAAATCATAAATCTTCACGCTTCAAAGTCTTGAGACAGTTTTTCTTCAGGAACCACGAAATTCCTCATCTTCAATATCTTCATGAGGAATATCAATTTCATCGCAGTTTCTTCGCGATCAAATTCTTCAAGGTAAGACCAAAGTCTTCAGCCAAATACATACATTTTTAGGGGTCGATATTCATTGTATAACTCAAACTCCTGAGCGACTTACAGAGCCTGTGTACACTTACAAACACATTAGTCTCTTAACCTATAAGTCTTCAAACCACCAAAATCACTAAGGGCACTAGATGCACTTACATAATTATTTGGTATGGACTAGAAAGTACAAGATCAACCACAAGATTGATATGTGTCATCTATGGGCCCTATCCTCTGGTTTATATTGGTACCGAGTGTCTAGGGTTACAATTAGGTCAGATACATAGAAGATAAACATGTAGTAGACAACCTGTAATTATTGGAGTATGCGCCAAGTATTTGGGAGCATTCCTTCTACGCGCTTTTTGGGATTTCTCGACATGACCCACTAGTGAATCGACATGGGGTGCACAGTCCAGCCCACCTCACCGAGAGACGACGTGATGAGTGACTCATTGATATGTATCCATCGTATCTACTTTTCCAAACTCTTTTGCCCTTGTTTTGGACTCTAATTTGCATGATTTGAATGGAACTAACCCGGACTGACGTTGTTTTCAGCAGAATTGCCATGGTGTTGTTTTTGCGCAGAAATAAATGTTCTCGAAATGACCTGGAAATTTACGAGGATTTTTTGTGGAATATATAAAAATACTGGCGCAAGAATTACCAGGAGGGACGGAGCCAGGAACCCACAAGCCCAGGAGGCGTGCCCCCCTGGCCGCGCCTGGCAGGCTTGTGAGGCCCTCGTGGCTCCGTGGCTTCCAACTCCAACTCTGTTTAGTCTCTCCCGCCCAGAAAAAATTAAGAGAGAAGATTTCATCGCGTTTTATGACACGGAGCCGCCGCCACCACCTGTTCTTCCTCTAGAGGGCAGATCTGGAGTCCGTTCTGGGCTCCGGAGAGGGCACATCGACGCCGTCGTCATCATCAACCATCCTTCATCACCAATTCCATGACCCCTTCACCGTTCATGAGTAATCTCATCGTAGGCTTGCTGGACGGTTATGGGTTGGATGAGATCTATCATGTAATCGAGTTAGTTTTGATGGGGTTTGATCCCTAGTATCCACTATGTTCTGAGATTGATGTTGCTACTACTTTGCTATGCTTAATGCTTATCACTAGGGCCCGAGTGCCATGATCTCATATCTGAACCTATTATGTTTTCATCAATATATGTGTGTTCTTGATCCTACCTTGCAAGTTGCAGTCACCTACTATGTGTTATGACCCGGCAACTCCGGAGTGACAATAGCCGGAACCACTCCCGGAGATGACCATAGTATGAGGAGTTCATGTATTCACTAAGTGCTAATGCTTTGTTCCGGTTCTCTATTAAAAGGAGACCTTAATATTCCTTCGTCTCCATTAGGACCCCGCTGCCACGGGAGGGATGGACAATAGATGTCATGTAAGTTCTTTTCCTTAAGCACGTATGACTATATACGGAATACATGCCTACATTACATTGACGAATTGGAGCTAGTTACAAATCACCCCATGTTATAACTGTTACATGATGAATGTCATCTGACATAATTATCCATCACCGATCCAATGCCTACGAGTCGTTTCCTACTGCTCTCACTACTGCTACTGTTGTCGTTGCTACCATTACTATCACGGTACTTTGCTAGTGAAACTTTGCTGCAGATACTAAGTATTTCAGGTGTGGTTGAATTGACAACTCAACTGCTAATACTCGAGAATATTCTTTAGCTTATCCTTGTATCGAATCAACAAATTTGGGTTGAATACTCTACCATCGAAAACTGTTGCGATCCCCTATACTTGTGGGTTATCAAGACTATTTTCTGGCGCCGTTGCCGGCGAGGCATAACTCTATTCTCTGAGTCACTTGGGATTTACGTATGTTGATCAGTATGACGAATCCGAGAGATCCAAAAACTAAAGTCTTGGCCTCAACTACGAGGACAGGTAAGCAACTGCCATCTAGCTCTGCACTTGATTCACCTTCAGTTATGAGTAAGTTCGCGACACCACCACCTACTTGAAATTCTGATGTGTCGCCTATGCTTGATGATACTACTTCTGCTATCCATGATGCTTATGATGATGCTTTGTTTGATATTGCTTTGCCACTAGGTGCATTCCTTGATGCACAAATTGCTAGAGTTGCTGCTGTATGTCATGATACTTCTGAAACTACTGAAATTATTGAACTAGAACCTGCTGTTTCACCTGTTAGAGGTAGCTCTCCTAGATATGAATTGCCTAATATACCTGAGGGTTATATTATGGAGGGAGAGGTAGATGAGGACTTTCTTGCTTGTAAGGATAGCTATGATCTTGAGAATTTATTGCGCAAGTGGAAACAAAAATCTCTGAATGCTAGAATGAAGTACGATCCTAAGTTTGCTACTTCACCCATCTTTGTGACTGATAAGGATTATGAATTCTCTGTCGATCCTGAGTTAATCACTTTGGTCGAATCTGATCCTTTTCATGGTTATGAGTCTGAAACGGTTGTAGCACATCTTACTAAGCTGAATGATATAGCCACCCTATTCACGAGTGAGGAAAAGATTCGCCATTACAATATCCTTAAGATGTTTCCTTTCTCGCTAAAGGGTGATGCTAAGTCTTGGTTTACTTCTCTTGCTCCTGGTTGTGTGCGTAGTCCCCGGGATATGATCTACTACTTCTCTGAGAAATATTTTCCTGCCCATAAGAAACAAGCTTCCTTGCAGGATATATATAACTTTGTGCAAGTTGAAGAAGAGAGTCCCCCACAAGCTTGGGGGAGGCTTGTCCAGCTACTGAATGCTTTGCTTGATCACCCTCTTGAGAAAAATGAAATACTTGATATCTTTTATAATGGACTAACGATGCTTCTAGGGACCACCTAGATAGTTGTGCTAGTTGCGTTTTCAGGGAAAGAACTGTGGAACAAGCTGAAACTCTATTGAATAATATCTTGAGCAATGATAATGCTTGGACTATTCCCGAACCACCTCCGAAGCCAACTCCGAAGAAAAGAGGTATTCTATTCCTGAGTCCTGAAGATATGCAAGAAGCCAAGAAATATATACAAGAGAATGGTATTAAATCTTAAGATGTTAAGAATCTACCACCTATCAAAGAAATACATGGTCTTGATAACCTGACACAGGAGTAGAGGTAAATTCTCTTCGTAGATTCAATGAGAGTGATATTCCTTTTGATAAACCTGCTAGCTTATGCTTATATGAATTTGATAACTTTGTTGCCAATCAACGAAGTTTCAATGATTATGTTAGCAGACAATTGGAACAGAATGCTCGTATGCTTAGTCATCTAAGTGCTTGTGTGGATAGAAATGTCAATGATCTTAAGCTTTTGAGTAAACATGCCTCTATGGTCACTACTCAAGTAGAACAAGTACTTAAGGCTCAAAATGACTTGCTCAATGAGTTGAATGAAAATTCTGTTAGAGTCGTCATTAGAGTTGGTAGAATGACTCAGGAACCTTTGTATCCCGAGGGCCATCCTAAGAGAATTGAACAAGATTCTCAAGGAGTTAGCACTAATGCACCTAGTCATCCTAGTAATAGGAAGAAAAAGAAAGATGATAGGAACTTGCGTGCTAGCAAACCTGCTGCTGTTACACGTGAGAATCCAAATGATATCTCTATTTCTCATGCCGAATCACAATCTGGTGATGAACATGATCCTAGTGATAATATCGATAGTGGTGTTCATGATGATGCTCAACCTAGTAATGATAAGGATGTGGAGATTGAACCTGCTGTTGATCTTGATAACCCACAACCTAAGACGAGGAGATATGATAAGAACGACTTTATTGCTAGGAAGCATGGTAAAGAAAGAGCACCATGGGTTCAGAAATCCATGCCCTTTCCTCCCAAACCATCCAAGAAAAAGGATGATGAGGACTTTAAGCGCTTTGTTGAAATGATTAGACATGTCTTTCTGCAAATGCGTTTGACAGATATGCTCAAAATGTCTCCTTATGGTAAGTACATGAAAGATATTGTGACTAATAAAAGGAAGATACCTTAGGTTGAGATTTCCACCATGCTTGCTAATTACACCTTCAAGGGTGGAATTCCTAAGAAACTAGGTGATCCCGGAGTGCCCACTATACCTTGCTCCATTGAAGGAAATTATGTTTGAACTGCTTTATGCGATCTTGGAGCTGGTGTTAGTGTTATGACTCTCTCTCTTTTATCGTAGACTTGAATTGGATAAGTTGACACCCACTCAAATGTCTTTGCAAATGGCCGACAAATCAACTGCTTTTCCTACCAGCCTTTGCAAGGATATGCCTGTTGTGGTTGCTAATGTTACTATCTTAACGGACTTTGTTATTCCGGATATTCCCGAGGATGATGCCATGTCGGTCATCCTTGGAAGACCCTTTTTAAACACTGCAGGGGCTATTATTGACTGCAACAAAGGCAATGTCACTTTCCATGTTAATGGTAATGAGCACACGGTACACTTTCCAAGAAACAATATCGAGTACATTGCATCAATGCTATGGAAAGAACTTCATCAATTCTTATTGGGAGCTTTGAATGCCCTATACCTACTGTCAAGATGAAGTATGATTTACTTGTTGGGGATATGCACATCCCCATTGAGGTAACCTAGTGATTATTCGAAAATTTTCCGGTTTTATGGGATTCGAAAAAAGTTTGTCAAGGAGACTTGATCAACCTCATTGACAGATTTCTTTTGATGACCATGAGATGGATGAATCTAGGAGTCACAACCTTCTGTTCCGAACTTTTACTTTCTGTTATTTAGAAGAAAATGATAAATTTAGCTTTATTTTCCTGTTTTCTGGTTTTTGCGTCCCTTAGAAAAGTGTCCTGAAAATAAAAGTTCTTCAAATGCCGTGAAAATCAAGTATGATTTTTTCTGGAATTTTTGATAAGTTCTGAGATAGAGAGCTAGTCAGGGGGATGCACCAGTGGGCCACAAGCCCAGGAGGCACGAGCACCCCCCCCACGCCTGGCAGGCTTGTGGGCCCCACGTGGCCCCCTCCACTTATTCCAGCTCCCATCTCCTTCTTCTACCTCGAGAAAAATCATTCCACAGCTCAAACCCGTGTTGTTGCTCTTCTTGCTGCATTTTTCGATCTCCTTGTGCAAAGCCCCATTCGCCAAACTGTTTTGGGGGAATTGTTCCTTGGTATGTGACTCCTCCATTGGTCCAATTAGTTTTTGCTCTAGTGCTTTATTCGTTGCATATGTTTGCTGCCTTGGTGACCCTGTTCTTGAGCTTTGCATCTTAATTTTAGTTGGTCCCAAGTAGTTTTGATGCATGATTTGGCCTCTAGGAACTTGTAGGAGTAGTTGCTATGAGTTTTGTTGAGCCTTGTTCACTTTTCTTTTGAGTCACTAAAAATTTCAGAAAAGGAAGATGTTCAGGAGAAACTATCATGGTGGTTTCTCAAGAAAAAGGGTTCCCGTCTCTCGATTCGGGAGCCCGATCCTTAACAACCGAGGAATGCACATGTACAACCATGTGAATGGCCTTCTGATGAATTCATGATTGATGCAGGTTTCAAATATGAGTTTGATACATTTGCTCACAACGCCGGGCTCGAAGAATTCATCTCCAACAAATGCGAACATTATACTACACTCACTGCCTCTTTTGTTCGTAGATTCAAATTTTCAGTTGGCCGTGACACATCCATACTGTTTGATCTTTATGACAAGTCGTATACCATGGATTTAGAGGATTTTAATAGAATTTGCAAGATACCTGATTGGGGTAGTCTCAATGATCCTCCTAAGTCTTCGGTTAGAGATTTTATCTCTAGTATAACTGTTGTAGAAACTAGAGATATTACGTAGGCTACCACGGGGAGCATTCATTTTCCTGCCTTACATTACTTTTCCCTCTTCATAGGTAGATGCATTAACGGCAAGATTGAGCATTGTCACCTCTGCGCACTTGACCTTAGTATTCTTAAGAGCGCGGTAACGGGTGATAGAAGTTTCAACATGGGAGCTATAATCGCGAGGAGGCTAAATAATAATGGTAATGAAGGGGATTTCTTTAGTGGGATCTATGCCACTCGCATAGAAAATTTTCTTGGAGTACCCATCCGCGCAGGAGATCCCCCGCTCCATACAACTTTCCTTGATCGCGCCGCCATGACACGTTATCAGTTCCTTGAGAGGGATAATGAATCCCTCCTATACCGGTTAATATTTAACCGATAGCGTGTTTTCCATATTACCCTTCCTGCTCCTACCTTCTTTGACTTTCAGGTAACACGGAGATATTACATAACCAGAGGAGAGGCAAAGGAGTATGAGAGGGATGCAAAGGTTGCTCGCTTCTGTGAGGCAGCTATTCAGGCGGTAGCTGCCGCGTTCCCATACAACCCCCATTATTATTTTGGATATCACCCAGACGAGTCGTGTGAGTAGACCAATTTAGGCCAAAACCCTAAGCTTGGGTGAGTACGTGTTTCTCACCAACTTTATATTCATGCTTACGCTTTCACTTTGATAGTCGGTGTTCACACCTTGCCACTGTATCATCCATGCTAGTTTATTTCTTTTTCTCGCTTTCTTCTTGTGTGTTTGTTTAGATTGAGAAAAACAAAAAAAAATAGTTGTAAGTTTACTTTCCAGCTTGCTTAGTGGTGTTTAGAGAGAAAACCCAAAAAGATTTCCCGTTCTTCTTTTGCTTGTTGGGAGATTTCCCGTGTAAATAGTTTTCTTTTTCTTTGGGTCAAGGTAGAAGACCATGATTTAAATGTTTAGTGGCTCTCACATGCATATATGTTTATCCGTCAAAGAGCCATATTACTTTGTCTTCTCCTCTGTGTTTGCTTGCAGATTCCATCTTAGTCCAATGCACGAACACTCTCATTATTATTCACATCATTCAGTCGTGCAAGTGAAAGGCAATAATGACGATATATGATGAAGTGACTCAGCCTGGAAAAGCTCGTATGAACTCGATTTATTTTGTTTTTGTAAATATGACTAGCTCATCGCTCCTAATTCAGCTTTGTTATGAGAAAAACATGTTTGCAATGCCATGCTTAATTAGCTAGGAGCTTATAATGGTTTGTCTTTGATGCCAACATGAATTTCAAGATGATTATGATGTAGTATGATAGGACGGTATCCTCCTTTGAATGATTCAAGTGGCTTGACTTGGCACATGTTTACGCATGTAGTTGAAACAAAATCAACATAGCCTCTATGATGTTCATGTTTATGGTGATTTATGTCCTACTCATGCTTGCACTCAATGTTGGTTAATTTCAATGCATATTGATGACAGTTGTCGCTCTCTAGTTGGTCACTTCTTAGTCTTTTGCTAGCCTTCACTTGTACTAAGCGGGAATACTGCTTGTGCATCCACTTCCATAAACCCAAAGTTGTTCCATATGAGTCCACCATACCTACCTATATGTGGTATCTACTTGCCGTTCCAAGTAAATTTGCATGTGCCACTCCATAAATCTTCAAGTAATAATATGTTTTGTATGCCCAAACCGCTCATGTGGTGACAAGGGGCGGTCAGTATCTTCCTTGCTAGGCGCGTTGTCCTCGATATGTGTTTATTCACTATGACTCACGAGAAAGGGGCCAGTAATTGGAATGGCCACTTCCATGCTTAAATCGAAAATATAAATGCAAACAAAACTCCCCCTGGATTGTTGTTGGTATGGACGGCACCCGAGGATTTGGCTAGTCGTGGAGTGTGATTGATCGGTGGTGGGGGTGTCAAAACTTTACTTTTCGGTTTGGGAACCGCCTATAATATGTGTAGCATGGAAGATGGTGAAAACTCTTGGTCATCGCGTTGACAATGAAAGCATGCCACCCAAAATTATTTATCTCTGTTTTAAAAGCTTGAGCTCTGGCACCTCTGCAAATCAATGTTTCCCTCTGCGAAGGGCCTATCTATTTATGTTTCTATTGAGTCATCCTATCCTTATAAAGGCACCAATGAGAGAGCACCTCCGTCATTTTTATGCGTTGCTATTAATTATTATTGAGTATGACTGTGACTGGATCTTCTTTGCCATGAATTACAATGTTCAGTCAGCCCTTGGTCTTTGAAGGTGCTCTGCATTTATGTTTTGCGGTCTCAGAAAGAGCTAGCGAGATACCATCTGTTTATATTGCTTCCTGATTGTTTTGATTGAAGTGTTGACATTTGAAACTTATTATTATTGCTCTCTAGTTGATTTTGCCATTGATATGAGTTTACCATGAGACCTAAATGTCATTGCTTATGTGGTTAGCTTATGATCTTGCTGAAAATCTGAATATGAGTTAGACATAATTGCAACAACAAGATCAAACAGAGTTCGTAAAAGTTTTTCTTTTGTCTCTTTCAGTTTGTCAACTGAATTTCTTGAGGACAAGCAAGGCTTTAAGCTTAGGGGAGTTGACACGTCTCCATCGTATCTACTTTTCCAAACTCTTTTGCCCCTGTTTTGGACTCTAATTTGCATGATTTGAATGGAACTAACCCGGACTGACGCTGTTTTCAGCAGAATTGCCATGGTGTTGTTTTTGCGCAGAAATAAAAGTTCTCGGAATGACCTGGAAATTTACGAGGATTTTTTGTGGAATATATAAAAAATACTGGTGCAAGTATTACCTTGAAGGATGTAGCCAGGAGCCCACAAGCCCAGGAGGCGCCCCCTGGCCGCGCCTGGCAGGATTGTGAGGCCCTCGTGGCTCCGCCGCCTCCAACTCCAGCTCTATTTAGTCTCTCTCACCGAGAAAAAATTAAGAGAGAAGAGTTCATCGCATTTTACGACACGGAGCCGCCGCCACCACCTGTTCTTCCTCTAGAGGGCAGATCTACAGTCTGTTCTGGGATCCTGAGAGGGGAGATCGACGCCGTCATCATAATCAACCATCCTTCATCGCCAATTCCATGATGCTCTTCACTGTTCGTGACTAATCTCATCGTAGGCTTGCTGGACGGTGATGGGTTGGATGAGATCTATCATGTAATCGAGTTAGTTTTGATAGGGTTTGATCCCTAGTATCCACTATGTTTTGAGATTGATGTTGCTACTACTTTGCTATGCTTAATGCTTGTCACTAGGGCCCGAGTGCCATGATCTCGGATCTGAACCTATTATGTTTTCATCAATATATGTTTGTTCTTGATCCTATCTTGCAAGTTGTAGTCACCTACTATGTGTTATGACCCGGCAACCCCGGAGTGACAATAGCCGGAACCACTCCCGGAGATGACCATAGTATGAGTTGTTCATGTATTCACTAAGTGCTAATGCTCTGTTCCGGTTCTCTATTAAAAGGAGACCTTAATATCCCTTAGTTTTCATTAAGACCCCGCTGCCACGGGAGGGATGGACAATAGATGTCATGCAAGTTCTTTTCCTTAAGAACGTATGACTATATAAGGAATACATGCCTACATTACATTGACGAACTAGAGCTAGTTACAAATCACCCCATGTTATAACTGTTACATGATGAATGTCATCCGACATAATTATCCATCAACGATCCAATGCCTACGAGTCTTTTCCTACTGCTGTCACTACTGCTACTGTTGCGGTTGCTACCATTACTATCACGCTACTTTGCTACTGAAACTTTGCTGCACATACTAAGTCTTTCAGGTGTGGTTGAATTGACAACTCAACTGCTAATAGTCGAGAATATTCTTTAGCTTCCCCTTGTGTTGAATCAAAAAATTTGGGTTGAATACTCTACCCTCGAAAACTGTTTCGATCCCCTATACTTGTGGGTTATCACTCATTACCAAGCACACCATCACCATCTTCGTGTCACTAGCGGGGCCAAAGAAGACACCCAAAAAACCCAACACGAGGTGAACAGTGCACACACGTCGGACCCACATGCGTGACAGCTCTGTCGGAGCGACACAAAGCTGGTTAGCGTGAGCCACTGCTTGCTCATGACTGGGCGGGGCTAGCAAAGAAGCCCAAAACAAACGCGTACGAGATGAACAATGGTGACAAATTGCCCCGCACGCAAAGCGAAGATGCGCATGATACGTCTCTAACTTATCTATAATTTTTGATTGTTCCATGCTATTATATTATTATTCTTTTATGCTTTATATCCATTTATATGTTGTTTTATATCATTTTCAGGAACTAACCTATTAACCAGATGCCTAGTGCCAGTTGCTGTTTTCTGTGTGTTTTTGGCTTTTCAGGAAATTAGTACAAAATAAAGTCCAAATGCAATGAAACGTTTTGACATTTTTTGACAAAAATAAGATCTGGAAGCATGGGAGGGAGGTCAAATGCCACACGAGGCTGTGCCAAGCGAACATGACGCGCCTAGGGGGTAGGCGCATTGTGATGGCCTCGGACCACCCCCTATAAGTCTTCTAAAATCAGGAAAACACCACATAGCCTCCCGAAACACTTTTTCCGCCGCCACAAGCTTCTTTTATGTTGTGATCCCTCATACGTCCATTTTGCATCATGATTTCTTATTGACTACTATATTATTCTTAGTTAGTATTCCACTTTATTATCCAGTTCTTATTCCTTTTCCATTTGAATTTACAAGGTACATCACAAAGAGGGAAATTACCCAAAACTGGTATTCTGGAGTTGAAAACCAAGAAAAAGGCTAAACATTCTTTGCACTCCAAATGACTTGAAACTCCACGAGGATTGTTTGCGGGATATATCTGAATTTATGGAGCAAAGAAGTGTCGGAGGGGGGGGCAACTGTTGGTGCCAAGCCAATAGGACGCGCACACCCCTCCTAACGCACCTTGATGGCTTGGGGCCACCTCCCACATCTTCCACCCCCTCTTCTACTATATTATAGGTTTTGACCTAGAAAAAAAAGAATATTCTTTCAGTATGAAGCGCCACCATCTTGATTCGGAAACCAAGGCATATGCCCTTTTGCTCTCGTGTAGAGTAATTCTACCGGGGAAACTTTCCTCTGGGGAATAGAAGCTACCATCTTCACCAATGCTTCCTCCATCGTGTAAGTATAAAAATTTATCAACATCTTTACCATAACCATTTCATCTCAAACCCTAGTTCGTATCCTGTATTTAATCTTTGTCTCAAAACCTCAAATTGGTACGTGTGGGTTGTTAGTAGTGTTGATTACATCTCGTAGTTGGTGCTAGTTGGTTTACTTGGTGGAAGATAATATGTTCAGATCCTTTATCATCTTTTTTATACGTCTGTACTTGAACATGGCGATGATTTGTGAGTAGTTTCTTTTGTTCTCTAGGACCCAGGGTTATAAGTAATCATGTGAACTTGGTATTCGTTCAGTATTTTGATGATATGTATGCTGTTGCTTCCTTGAGCGATGTGATGTGAGCTTCGACTACATGACACTTCACCATAATTGGGCCTAAGGGAAGGCATTGCAGAGTAATAAATAGATGATGAGTTGCTACAGTGACATAAGCTTGAACCCTAGTTTATGTGTTTTTCATTAGGGGTTGATTTGGATCCACATGTTTAGTACCATGGTTAGATTTATCTTAATTCTTCTTTCGTAGTTGCACATGCTTGCAAGAGGGGTAATCATAAGTAGGTTGTTTGTTCAAGTAATAACAACACCTAAGCACTAGCCCACCCTACACATGAAATTATCAAACTAACAAACATGAATCAACTCAACATGATGAGCATGACTCGATGGAAATTCCCATGTGTGCTCGAGAGCATTTTCCTTTATTTAAGAGAACTTTAAGGCTTTTCCTTTGCTACAAAAAGGATTGGTCCATATTTATCCACACTAGATACCTCTTTGACATGTTTATTGTTACCAATTATCTTTCTACAAAACTATCTATCACTTTTACTCACAACACTTGAAGCGAATACCTTGCTGAAAACTACTTATCATTTCCTTCTGCTCCTCGTTGGTTTTGACACCCGTACTTATCGAAAGGACTAATATTGACCCACTATACTTGTGGGTCTTCAGGACTTTTCTGGCGCCATTGCCGGGGAGTGAAGCGCCTTCGGTGAGTGGAAATTGGTAAGGAAATTTTTCCAGTATGTGCTGAAATTTACTATTGCTTGTCACTATGGATAGTAATGCTTTGGGAGGTTTCTTCGGGGTATATTCACCCCGACCAGAAGTGGAAAAACTTCCTACTCAACCTACTGAACCTACTGAAAATATTTGTTATGAAATTCCTTCGGGTATGTTAGAGAAACTGCTAGCTAATCCCTATGCAGGAGACGGTACAACTCATCCTAATTTGCACTTGATATATCTAGACAAGATTTGTGGATTATTTAAGCTTGCAAATTTATCCAAACGAAAAGATAAGAACAAAGTTTTCCCTTTATCTTTGGAGGGAAAATCATTGATTTGGTATAGGCTATTGGATGATATTAGATCATGGGACTGGAATCGCTTTAAGCTAGAATTTTATCAAAAAGTTTTATCCTATGCATCTAGTTCATCGTGATTCGAATTATATATATAATTTTTGGCCCCATGAAGGGGAAAACATCGCTCAAGCTTGGTGGAGGCTTAAATCTATGATACACACTTTCCCCAACTATGAGCTCTCAAGAGAAATGATTATACAAAACTTTTATGCTCAACTTTCTCATGATGATCAATTAACACTCGATTCTTCTTCCACTGGTTATTACATGAAGAGAACCATGAATTCAAATGGGATCTTGTGGAAAGAATAAAAAAACTCTAAAGATTGGGAACTGGACAAACGTAAAGAGTCGGGTATAAACCACGATCTTGATTGTGTTAATTTTATGGAAATTAAAACTTTTCATAAGTTTAGCAATAAATATGGGCTTGACTCTAAGATAATAGCTTCTTTCTGTGAATCATTTGCTACTCATTTTGATCTTTCTAAGTAAAATTGGTTTAAATTTCATCCACATATTGAAGAATTGTTAGAGGAATCCATTAAAGTTAAAGAAGAAACAATTGATTACCATGTTGATCCAATTGTGCCTATTGCTTATATTGAGAAACCACCCTTTCATGTTAGGATTAAGGAACATGCTAAGGTTTCATGTGTTGTTAATAGAAGTGATATTAGGACACCTAAACCTTCTAAGCAAGTAAATGTAGAACCTAATACTACTATGGTTAAATATATCCTAGTTGATAATATTAATGGTGATGTCCTTAACTTCTGTGATGAACCTCCTACAATTGCGAAACCTCTTAGAAACAAGCAGGACGAGTTAGATAAAAATAAACTAGTTGTTGGCATGCCTGTTGTTTCTATTAAAATTGGAGATCATTGATATCATGGCTTGTGTGGCATGGGTGCTAGTGTTAGTGCTATACCTTTTACCTTATATCATGAAATTATGAATGACATAGCACCCTGTGAGATTCAAGATATTGATGTCACTATTAAAATTGCAAATAGAGACACTATTTCACCACTTGGGATTGATAGAGATGCTGAAGTCTTGTGTGGAAAAATTAAGTACCCCACTCACATATCAGTACTTGGTTCACAATAAGATAATTTTTGTCGCATTATATTTGGTAGTCCTTTCTTGACTATCGTTAATTCTGAAACTAGTTGTGTCACGAGGAAGGTTAAAGTACGCTTTGGTGATGAGTCACATGAGTTTAATTTCTCTAAGTTTGGTAGACAACCACTTGAGAAATAATTATGTAGTAATAATGAAATAATTGGTCTTGCTTCTATTGACGTACCTCCTACAAATCCGTTAGAACAATAGCTGCTAGACCATGAGAATAATATGCATATGAATGAAAGGAATAAAAAATATGAAATATTCTTTAGAAAAACACATGTTCTTAAAAACAACTTGCATGTTGAAATTCTAGGGTATCCTCCCCCACCTAAGGGTTTGAGCTAAAGAAATTAGCCGATACTTTGAAATATGCTTATCTTTATGAAAAGAAGATATATCATGTTATTATTAGTGCAAACATTTTAGAGCATGAAGAAAAGAGATTACTCAAAACTCTCAGGATGCATCGAGCTGCTATCGAATATACTCTTGATGATCTTAAGGGCATTAGTCCCACTCTATGTCAGCACAAGATTAATATGGAATCTGATGCTAAAGCTGTCGTTGGTCACCAACGCCACTTGAATCCTAAAATGAAGGAAGTGGTAAGAACTGAAATACTAAAGTTTCTGGACGCGGGTATAATTTATCCTATTGCTAATAGTAGATGGGTAAGTCATGTTCATTGTGTTACTAAGAAAGGAGGTATAACTATTGTTCGTAATGATAAAAATGAACTTATCCCACAAAGAATTGCAAGTGGCTATAGGATGGTAGTTGATCACAGGAAATTAAAGAAAGCTACTAGAAAAGTTCATTACCCCTTGCCTTTTATTGATCAAATGTTAGAGATATTATCTAAGACACACACTTTTGATTCCTTGATGGATATTCTAGTCTTTCTAAAATAGCCATGACAAAAGAAGAACAAGAGAAAACTTCTTTTACATGCCCATTTGGAACTTATGCTTATAGACGTATGCCTTTTGGTTTATGCAATGCACCTAGTACCTTTCGAAGATGTATTGCTCTTTGGTATGAAGATTAAGCTAGTTACATTGTTGTTAAATATATACCACCTAGTTTCACCTAGCTACAAAACAAAAAGGTTCTTCTTCGATTTAAGACATTACTTTTGGGATGACCCACATCTTTATAAAGAAGGAGTAAATGGTGTTATTAGACGTTGCGTACCTAAGCATGAACATGAACAAATCCTAGAGAAGTGACATTCCAAGGCCTACGGAGGGCACCATGCAGGAGAGAGAACTACACACAAGTTACTACAATTTGGCTTTTATTGGCCTACTATTTTCAAAGATGCAAGTAAGTTTGTTCTCCCTTGTGATGAATGTGAAAGAATTGATAACATTGGTAGATGTCAGGAAATGCCTACGAATTATTCACTTGAAATTGAACCATTTGATGTTTGGGGTTTTGACTAGATGGGATATTTTCCTTCCTCTAATGGGTATACTCATATTTTAGTTGTTGCTAATTACCTTACTAAGTGGGTAGAAGTTATTCTAACTAGTAGTGCTGATCACAACCCTTCTATTAAAATGCTTAAATATGTTATTTTCCCGAGGTTTGGAGTCCCTAGTCATTTAATGACTGATGGTGGTTCACACTTTATTCATGGAGCTTTCTGTAACTTCTAGATAAATATGATGTTAACCATAGAATTGCATCACCTTATTGTCCTCATTCTAGTGGACAAGCAGAACTGAGCAACCAGGAAATAAGTTTGATGTTGCAAAAGACTGTTAATAGATCTAGAAAGAATTGGTCTAAGAAACTTGATGATGCTTTATGGGCTTATACAACAGCTTATAAAAATCCTATGGGAATGTCTTCATATAAAATGGTTACAAAAAAGCATGTCATTTACCTATTGAGTTAGAACATAAAGCTTATTGGCCAATTAAATAACTTAACTATGATTTCAAACTTGCCGGTGAAAAGAGGTTATTTAATATAAGCTCCTTAGATGAATGGAGAACCCAAGCCTATGAAAATGCGAAGTTGTTGAAAAAAAGGTTAAAAGGTGGCATGATAAGAGAATCCAAAAATGGGAATTAAATGTAGGAGACCTAGTTCTTTTGTACAATTATTATTTCAGACTCTTTGCACGTAAACTTCGCTCTAAATGGAAGGACATTATTCGTCGAACAGGGTTATCGCTCCGGTGATATCAAAATCATAACATCGAGGGAATAAACCCGAGAGTGGTTAATGGGCAAAGAACTAAACATTACATCTCACATACGCCCATTGATGTTGAAACTAATATTATTCAAGTAATGACACTCGAAGAACACATAAGTGAGACCTTCCGGAACACTCGAGAATCGTGAAAATGGGTAGTTGTGTGATACGGTAAGTAAACCGACTCCAAAAATTCCATCAAAATATTTTCTATTGGTTTTGGTATTTTAGAAAAAATATAAAAATAAAAACCCACCAGGGGGACCCACGAGGGAGTCCCAAGCCAACAGGGCACGACCAACCCCCTCAACGCGCCCGAATGGCTTGGGAGCCCCTTGTGTGCCTCCCGGACTCCATTTTCTTCCTAGACTCATATTTTGACCTGGAAAAATTCTTTATATATACTTCTGTACGTTTTGGCCACCGTATCACAAGTTTGTTCTCTGTCCTTTTTGGGTTGTTTTTGTGACAGATTTCTCAAGGAGTTGAAGCTATGTCGTTGTCCTCCAACAACATTGAGGACGAGGCTCGGCTGCTGCGTATGGAGCTTGAACGAGGGGGGACTGAGAATGTTATCACGGGAGAGGAACGTATGGACTCTATGGAAGTGCTTCCACATGCCTTGAAGTGTGGTATACTTGCAGGCATCCCATTTGTCCTAACCCTTGTCCGCCAATGGGAAGGAGAGCCCAGCTAGCTCAAGAAGCACAAGGTGAATCTACTCCGAGGAGGACCCTCGGGAGATTATATGCAAATAACTTTCACAAATTGATTCACAACTATGGAGTTGAGAATGTTTCTCACTCGCATATAACATCCAATTAGGACATCTCTTGCCCTGGTGAAAGTGATGCAGGAAAAGGCTCTTGGTGGCCAGAGAATAAATATCTTATGGTGGAAGTGCAAAGGAACACCGCAATGATTCAGTAGTTACTCCATGAGATGAGGGGATTAAAATCTGCTTTGCTATCCATTGTACAACACAAGCCTACTACGTCATCATCACCATCACCCAATAAGGACACTTGAGTACATGGGTATGGGCACCACCCTTAACTTGTTACAAGCTTGGGGGAGGTGCCCCGGTATTGTGCCACCATCACTTCTACACCCTTGGCCAACTGTTGGTGCCAAGCCAACAAGGCGCGCACACTCCTCCTGGCGCGCCCTGATAGCTTGGGTCCACCTCCCAGGTCTTTTTCTCCCCCTTTTCTAATATATTATGGGTTTTGACCTAGAAAAAAATAAGAATGTACTTTCGGGATGAAGCGCAGACGTCTTGAGGCGGAACCCTGGGCTGAGGCCCTATTGCTCTCCTCAACACTGATTCTACCGGGGAAACTTCCCTCCGGGAGGGGAAATCAAAGCTATCTTCATAACCAATGCTCCCCCATTGTGGAAGGATAAATATTCATCAACATCTTCAGCAGCACCATCTCATCTCAAACCCTAGTTCATCTCCTGTATTTAATCTTTGTCACAAAACCTCAAATTGGTACATGTGGGTTGTTCGTAGTGTTGATTACATCTTATAGTTGATGCTAGTTGGTTTATTTGATGGAAGATAATATGTTCAGATCCTTTATCATCTTTATTATACCTCTGATCTTGAACATGATGATGATTTGTGAGTAGTTAGTTTTGTTCTCTAGGACCTGGAAGAAGTCTTGTTATAAGTAATCATGCGAAGTTGGTATTCGTTCAGTGTTTTGATGATATGTATGTTGTTGCTTCCTTTAGTGGTGTGATGTGAATGTCGACTACACGACACTTCACCATACTTGGGTCTAAGGGAAGGCATTGTGGAGTAATAAGTAGATGATGGGTTGCTAGAGTGATAGAAGCTTAAAACATAGTTTGTGCGTCATTTCGTAAGGGGCTGATTTTGATCCCCATGTTTTGTGCTATGATTAGATTTATCTTAACTCTTCTTTCATAGTTGCGGTTGCTTGTGAGAGAAGGTAATCACAAGTAGGTTGTTTGTTCAAGTAAGAACAACACCTAAGCACTAGTCCACACACTTATCGAATTATCAAAGTATCGAAGGTGAACTAACTCAACATGATGAAGATGGCTAAATGGAAATTCCCATGTGTCCTCGAGAGCGTTTTCCTTTATATAAGAGAACTTTAAGGCTTGTCCTTTGCTACAAAAATGATTGGGCCAC
Source organism: Hordeum vulgare subsp. vulgare (assembly GCF_904849725.1). Classification (NCBI taxonomy): domain Eukaryota; kingdom Viridiplantae; phylum Streptophyta; class Magnoliopsida; order Poales; family Poaceae; genus Hordeum; species Hordeum vulgare. The sequence goes on from NC_058524.1 coordinate 414,284,903, forward strand.
CTTGCTGCACACTAGCTACTTTTGTTACTTGTTACCAATTATCTCCCTACAAAACTATCTATTATTGTTACTCACATCACTTGCAGAGAATACCTTGCTAAAACACCTAATCATTTCCTCCTACTCCTTGTTGGGTTTGACACTGTGACTTATCAAAAGGACTATGATTGATTCCTGATGTCTGCTAGAACTATGTCGGTATTTCCCCAAAGAGGAAGGGATGATGCAGTATAGCGACGGTAGGTATTTCCCTCAGTGATGAGACCAAGGTTATTGAACCAGTAGGAGAACCTCCTCACACCACGTAAACAACACTTGCACACAAATAACAAATACTCGCAACCCAACGTGTTAAAGGGGTTGTCAATCCCTCCCCGGCAGCGGCGCCAGAAATTGGCACGTTGGCGGGAGACTATATTGACTTGATCTTCCCCGGCAATGGTGTCAGAAATTCCTTCCGGGTACGGCGCCTCAAGATAGGCAAATAACTTGAGGTAAAAGTGGTAGATAGGATAAATAGACCGCGGAACAAATAAATTGCAGCAAGGTATTTTTTGTATTTTTGGTTTAATAGATTTGAAAATAAAACCAAAGGAAAATAGATCGCAAAGGCAAATATGATGAAAAGAGACCCGGGGGCCGTATGTTTCACTAGTGGGTTCTCTCGAGAAAAATAGCAAACGGTCGGAAAACAATTACTGTCGGGCAATTGATAGAACTTCAAATAATCATGACGATATCTAGGCAATGATCATTATATAAGCATCACGTCCAACATTAGTAGACCGTCTCCTGCCTATATCTAGTACTATTACTCCACTCATCGACCACTATCCAGCATGCATCTAGTGTATTAAGTTCATGAAAAAACGGAGTAATGCAATAGGAACGATGACATGATGTAGAAAAGATCTATTTATGTAGAAATAGACCCCATCTTGTTATCCTTAATAGCAACGATACATATGTGTTGTTTCCCTTTTAGTCACTCGGATGAAGCACCGTAAGATCGAACCCATCACAAAGCACATCTTCCCATTGCAAGATAAATAGATCAAGTTGGCCAAACAAAACCCAAGTATCAGAGAAGAAATACGAGGCTATAATCAATCACGCATATAAGAGATCAAAGAAGACTCAAATAACTTTCATGGATAAAAACATAGATCTGATCATAAACTCAAAGTTCATCGGATCCCAACAAACAAACCGCAAAAAGACTTTACCTCATATGGATCTCCAAGAGATAATTGTATTGATAATCAAGAGAGAGAGAGGAAGCCATCTAGCTACTAACTATGGACCCATAGGTCTACAAAGAACTACTCACGCACCATCGGAGAGGCACCAATTGACATGATGAACCCCTCTGTGATGGTGTCTAGATTGGATCGGGAGTTTTCTGGACTCGGTGGCGGCTGGAATTAATTTTTGTCCCCCTTCCTAGGGTTTCTGGAATATTGGGCTATTTATAGAGCAAAGTGGTGGTGCGGGAGGCCAACAAGGAGGGCACAACCCACCGGGACGTGCTTGGTCCCCAAGGCGTGCTCCAGTGGGTTGTGCTCCCATTGGAGTTCCCCTCAGGTGCGTTCCTGGCCCACTAGATGTCTTGTGGCCCAAAAAAATCCATAAAAAGTTTTGCTGTGTTTGGAATCCGTGTGTTATTGATTTCCCACGATGTAAAAAACATGCAGAAAACAACAACTCGCACTGGACACTATGACAATAGGTTAGTACCAAAAAATGATATAAAATGACTATAAAATGATTGTCAAACATCCAAGAATGATAATATAACAGCACAGAACAATCAAAAATTATAGATATGTTGGAGACGTATCAGCATCCCCAGGCTTATTTCCTGCTCGTCCTCGAGTAGGTAAATGATAAAAACATAATTTTTGATGTGGAATGCTTCCTAACATGTTCATCACATTTCTTTTCTTTATATCATGCACATTTGGAATTTTATATGGTTCAAAGCAATAGTCTAGTTTTGACATGAAGACTTTAATACTCAAGCATACCAACAAGCAACCATTTCTTTCAAAATATCAACACTAAAGCAAGTTCCCCCTAGCGCATTATGCTCAATCATTGATCAATTCATGAAACACACTCGGATATTAGCTACACCCAATGCTCAAATATGATCATAGTGCCCCTTAGTTGGTGCTTTATGAGAGAAGATGGAGACTCAAATTCAAAATAAAAATTGCATAAGTAAAAGAAAGGCCCGTCATAGAGGGAAGTAGGGATTTGTAGAGGTGCGAGAGCTCAAAGCGAAAATTTTGGGAGGCATACTATTCCCACCAACAAAAACGACTTAGAGCTCCCAACACATTCCATGCTAGATACATCATAGGCGGTTCCCAAACAGAAAATAATGTTTATTCCTTATTGCACCATTACTTTCACTTTCCATGGCTTGTCCGTATCCACGGGTGCCCTCCATACCAACACTTCCCAAGGAATTTATTATTTTACAACAAAAAGTAAATTCATTTTTTTCATTTCGGGACTCGGCATCCCTAATACCTTTGTCGTACTCTCGTGCAATGACAAGTGAATAAACACTCATCGTGAGAATAACACATCTACCATTGAAAATTTTGGCCACCCCTCACCGCCTCGCGAGCGGTAGAGCACACAAAAGAGAAATTTATTTTGAAAACTAGAGATGGCACAAGAAAATTTGCTTAGAACGGCATGGAAATATGACATATAGGTACGTATAGTGGACTCATATGGCAAAACTGGTTTAAAGCGTTTTGGATGTACAAGTAGTGATCATATTTAGTGCAAAATGAAGGCTAGAAAAAAGATTGAGAAGGGACCAACCAAGAAACAAAAAATCTCGTACATAAGAATTAATCATAAGTGACACCGTATAATGCACCACAAGTAGGATATAAATTTCATTGTATATCTATTGACTTTCGTGCTTGCATAGGGAATCACAAACCTTAACATCAATATTCTTACTAAAGCACAATTGCTCATCAACATGACTCACATATCATATCGTCATATCTCAAAACCAATCACAAACCTTAATCAAGTTCATTTTGTCCAATGATCTTCATGAAAGATTTTATTATATCCTCCTTGGATATCTATCACTTTGGGACTATTTTCATATGTTGCTTTTGATAAGCTCAAACAAATTTAACTGAAGAACATGCACATAATTTTTCTTTCTCTCAATTTAATCTAAGTGAAACAAGAGATAATTTCTGAAAAAAAATTATAACTCCCAAATAAATCTAAGTGAAGAAGGAGAGAATTTCTTCAACAATAACAAAGCACACCATGCTCAAAAAGATATAAATGAAGTACTAGAGCAAATCCATGGCTCTAAAAATTTAAGTGAAGCTTAGGAGCAAGCATAGCATAATTTTTGGCTCTCTAAAAAAGGTGTGTCCACCAAGGATTCAAGACTTAAAACACAAATAAAATCAAGCAAATACTCGTATCATACAAGACGCACCAAGCAAAACTCATAATATGTGACGAATAAAAATATAGTTTCAAGTAAAATACCGATGATTATTCGAAGAAAGAGGGGATGCCACTCGGGGGCATCCCCAAGCTTAGTTGCTTGCTACTTATTGAATATTATATTGGGGTTCCTCGGGCAGCCCCAACCTTAGACTTTTGCTAATTCTAATTCCTTCATCCATCGTAAGATCACCCAAAACATGAAAACTTCAATCACACAAAACTCAACAAAACCTTCGTGAGATATGTTAGTATAAGAAAGCATACCACTACCATTAGTACTGTCGCTAACCTATTAATATTTTGTTTTTTCATTATATCTACTATATTCCAACTTTTCTATGGAAAAAAATCATCAAAAAAACCCATAGAATCATCAAAACAAGCACACAACGCAAAGAAAACAGAATCTGTCAAAAACAGAACAGTCTATAGCAATCTGACTACTTCGAATAGTTCTGTAACTCCAAACATTCTGAAAAATTAGGACGACGTGAATAATTTGTTTATTAATCTCCTTCAAGAAGAATCAGCCCAAAATCGCTCTTTTGTTAAAAATGAAAAATAATTTCATGAGTGTAAAAGTTTTTGTTTTTCAGCAAGATCAAATCAACTTTCACCCAAATCATCCCAAAGGCCTTGCTTGGAACAAACACTAATTTAAACCAAAAAACATATCCAACCAGATGTATAATTGTGTATTTTATTGAAAACAACAAGATACCCAAAAAGTAAAAAGATACAAGTTGGGTTGCCCCCCAAAAAGCGTTATCGTTTTACGCCCCTAGCTAGGCATAGCGCATAGGATCTAAGTGTTGTCCTCGGTAATCTTTGCTACTTTAGTAAGGGTATTTTCAAATCCGGGAGGCTCTTTGCGCTTCCCTAAATTTTCTGGAAAATAAACCATCTTGAAATCTAAAATATCCAACCGTTTATTGCAAAAGTTAATCAAAGTGTTCATACGATTGATACTACCATTGACATTTTGAGAGGTTCATTATATTTTTGCAATTCAACCATATGTTTATGCAAATAACCAAGTTTTTCTAAAATTTGGACTCCCTCTGAAGTGAAAGAGAACCCTTTCTTTTGTGGTGGATGATATGTCTCCAACATATCTATAATTTTTTATGGTTCCATGTTATTATCTTGTCAACTTTGGATGTTTTGTATGCATGAATATGCTATTTTATATCTTTTTGGGACTAACCTATTAACTCAGTGCCAAGTGCCAGTTCCTGTTTTTTCTGTGTTTTTGACCCTTTTCAGAGGAGAATATTAAACGGAGGCCAAACGGAATAAAACCTTCGGAATGATTTTTTCCGTAACAGAAGATACGCAGGGAACTTGAGAACCAAGGCAAAGGACCCCAGGGGAGGCCACAAGCCCCCTAGCCGCAGCCTGGGGGGCACCTACCAGGATTGTGGGCCCCCCATGGCTCCTTTGCCCTACTTATTCCGCCTATAAATTCCCTAAAAATACAAAACTACCAGAGAGAACCACGAAAATACTTTTCCACCGCCGCAAGCTTGTGTCTCCGCAAGATCCCATGCGGGGACTGTTCTGGTGCCCTACCGGAGGGGGGATTCGGAAACGGAGGGCTTCTTCATCAACACCATTGCCTCTCCGATGATGCGTGAGTAGTTCACCACAGACCTTCGGGTCCATAGCTAGTAGCTAGATGTCTTCTTCTCTCTCTTGGATCTTCAATACAAAGTTCTCCATGATCTTCATGGAGATCTATCCGATGTAATCTTCTTTTGCGGTGTGTTTGTCGAGATACGTTGAATTGTGGATTTATGATCAGATTATCTGTGAATATTATTTGAGTTTCCTCTGATCTCTTGTATGCATGATTTCTTATCCTTGTAATTCTCTTCGAGTTGTGGGTTTCGTTTGGCCAACTTGATCTATAATTCTTGCAATGGGAGAAGTGCTTGGTTTTGGGTTCATACCGTGTGGTGTCCTCACCCAGTGATAGAAGGGGTAGCGAGGCATGCATCGTTTTGTTGCCATAAAGGGTAGAAAGATGGGGTTTATTTCTATTGCATGAATTTATCCCTCTACATCATGTCATCTTGCTTAAGGCGTTACTCTGTTTGTTATGAACTCAATACACTAGATGCATGCTGGATAGCGGTCGATGTGTGGAGTAATAGTAGTAGATGCAGAAAGTATCGGTCTACTTGTCTCGGACGTGATGCCTATATGTATGATCATTGCCTTTGATATCATCATGACTTTGCGAGATTCTATCAATTACTCAACAGTAATTCGTTCACCAACCGTAATATTTCCTATGATGAGAGAAGCCTCTAGTGAACACTATGGCCCCTGGGTCTACTTCACATCATATTTTCAGCTCTACACTTTTTCTTTGTTGCACTTTCCACCTTCAGATCTCACCTTGCAATTAATCGTGAAGGGATTGACAACCCCTTTATAGAGTTGGGTGCCAGTTTGTTTGTTTTTGCGCAGGTACATTGGTGACTTGTCTTGATACTCCTACTGGATTGATACCTTGGCTCTCAAACTGAGGGAAATACTTACTGCTACTGTGCTGCATCACCCTTTCCTCTTCAATGGAAAAACCAACGCAAGCTCAAGATGTAGCAAGAAGAATTTCTGGCACCGTTGCCGGGGAGTATCAAGTCAAGACTAGTCTCCCTTCAACGTGTCAATTTCTGGCACCGGGGACTATTCTAGGTGAAGGTTATCCAAGTAACTGTCACAAACTCATCTCTTGCATTTACTTTTTTTGCCTTTTGCCTCTCGTTTTCCTCTCGCCCACTTCTGAAAAACAAAAATTTACAAAAATATTTGCCTTTTTCGTTTTCCTTTCCTTTGCTTGTCTGCTATGTGCCGTCGATATGCTTGCATCTTCGCTTGCTGAAAATCTATTGATATGGATCCTCATCCACTTGCTAATCTCTTTAAGAGATCCAATTATGTTGATCCAATTGCTAGTGAGTTTTGTGCACTAGATTATCTTTATGAAGTTTTGCTTGAGATGCGTGAATCTGGAAATTGTGATGAAGAAATTTATGAAGTGATTTAGGAGGGCTCCTTGAATGAAAAGCATGATTGCAATGGTTTCACTATGAATTCTATTAGTGGCAATCATGCTAAAAATATGCAAAACCCTAAGCTTGGGGATGCTAGTTTTACTATGTCCACTACTTGTTGCAATGATGGTGATTGGGGTGATATTTTTTCTTATGATCTTGAAAATTTGTTTAAGCCTCATGATGAATATGATATTTGCAATAATATTGAAAGTGGGTTTGGAGAAGTCATGACTTTAGTTGATGATAATCCCACTATTTTTGAAGAGCGTCAACTTTGCATGCATGTGGATCATGAAAAGAATATCCTATGTGATAGCTATATTGTTGAATTTGATTATGATCCCACATGTAATTGTTATGAGAGAAGAAAATATTGTGGTAGAAACTTTCATGTTACTATTTTACCTCTCGTTATGTTGAGATTGATATTGTCTCTTTCTTCTTCCTTGCATATGGTAGTTATTGCTTGTCTTGATAATTTGTTTTCCTATAAAATGCCTATGCATAGGAAGTATGTTAGACTTAGATATGTTTGTCACATGTTTCATGATGCTCTCATTGTGCTTCCATTCTTTTCTTTTGTGTGAGCATCATTGAATTATCAATGCCTAGCTAAGGGCGTTAAACAATAGCGCTTGTTAGGAGGCAACCCAATGAATTTATCTTTTCTTTTTGCTTTCGGTTTTGTTGTGTCCACACCATCATAATTTTGTTATGATTTTGTTTTTTGTGTTTATTTTTGTGTTTGAGCCAAGTAAAACCTTTATGACTAGTTTTGGTGATGGTTGTTTGATCTTGCTGAAAAAGACAGAAACTTTGGGCTCACGAAACTATTTTTAGTTCCTATCCAGAAAGAGCTTTTGAGTTGACTATTTCTGTTGCTGGTTTATATGCCAATTTCCCTAATTTTCATAATGTTTCAGAATTTTTGAGATACCAGAAGTATACGAAGTATACAGATTGCTACAGACTGGTCTGTTTTTGACAGATTCTGTTTTTGTTGTGTTGATTGCTTATTATGATGAAACTATGGATAGTATCCGGGGGGGGGGGGGGGGGGTACTAGCCATGGAAATGTGATAATACAGTAATCTAACATCAATCTAAATAGAAATCAAGTTTACTACAATACCTAAAGAGTTGGTAGTTTGTTTTCTTATGCTAATGATATCACGAGTTTCTGTTTAAGTTTTGTGTTGTGAAATTTTCAAGTTTTGGGTGATGTTCTCATGGACAATGGGATAAAGAGTGGAAAGAGCTCAAGCTTGGGGATGCCCAATGCATCCTAAGCCAAATTCAAGGACACCAAAAAGCCTAAGCTTGGGGATGCCCCGGGAAGTCATCCTCTCTTTCGTTTTCAATCCATCGGTAACATTACTTGGAGCTATATTTTTATTCACCACATGATATGTGTTTTGCTTGGAGCGTCTTGTATTATAGGAGTCTTTTCTTTTTGTTGTGTCACAATCATTCTTGCTTCACACCTTTTAGAGAGAGACATGCACTCATCATGAATTTGCTAGGATACTCATTGAGCTTCACTTATATCTTTTGAGTTAGGCAATTTAGCTGGCATGTGCTTCACTTATATCTTTTGAGCTAGATAACTTTGCTCTAGTACTTCACTTAGATCTTTTTAGAGCATGGCGGTGTCATATTTTGGAGAAATAAGAACTCTCGATCTTCACTTATATCTTTTTGAGAGTGCTCTCTATAAGTAACTTCGTAGTTGGCTTGTGCTATGAAATTAGTCCTAAAGATGATAGGCATCCAAAGAGGATATAATAAAAACTTCCATATTCAAGTCCATTGATTAGTAAGAGATGATTCCTCACAATTAGTTGTGAGATATGGATTTGGTAATATTAGAGTTATGTTAGTAGGGTGTTGTGAATCTAGAAATACTTGTGTTGAAGTTAGTGATTCCCGTAGCATGCACGTATGGTGAACCTCTATCTTAGGAAGTCGGAGCATAATTGATTTATTGATTGTCATCCTTTGTGTGGCGGTCGGGATCGCGCGTTGGTTAACACCTACCAACCCTTCCCCTATGAGTATGCGTTTAGCACTTTGTTTCGATTACTAATAAAACTTTCGCAATACGTATATGAGTTCTTCATGACTAATGTGAGTCCATGGTATAGATGCACTTTCACCTTCCACCATTCCTAACCTCTCTAGTGCCGCGCAACTTTTTCTGGTGCACAAACCCACCATACCTACCTATTATGGCATTTTCATAGCCATTCCAAGATATATTGCCATGCAACTCCCACCGTTCCGTCTCATGACTTGTGCCGTCACTTTCATATTTCCATTACATGATCGTAAGATAGCTAGCAAGATGTTTCAACGTCATACGCCAAGCTAGATCGTTGCACATCCCGGTACACTGCCAGAGGCATTTCCTATAGAGTCATCATTGTTCTAAGTATTGAGTTGTGAGTGAATAAAAGTGTGACGATCATCATTATTACAACATTGTCCCATGTGAGGAAATAAAAGAGGCCCAAGATGCCCACCAAAAAAATGAGAAAAAAGAGGCCAAAGAGCCTAAACAAAAAATGAGAGAAAAAGAGAGAAGGGACAATGCTACTATCTTTTTCCACACTTGTGCTTCACAATAGCACCATGTTCTTCATGATAGAGAGTCTCTCGTTTTGACACATCCATATACTAGTGGGAATATTCATTATATAACTTGGCTTGTATATTCCAATGATGGACTTCCTCAAAATTTCCCTAGGTCTTCGTGAGCAAGCAAGTTGGGTGCACACCCACTAGTTCTCCTTTTGAGCTTTCACACACTTATATCTCTAAGTGCATGCGTTGCATGGTAATCCCTAGTCATTCACATTGATATGTATTGATGGGAATCTCCATAGCCTGTTGATACACCGAGTCAATGTGACCATCTCCTCCTTTTTTCCTCACAACCTCCACCACACTCTATTCCACCTATAGTGCTATAGCCATGGCTTACGCTGATGTGTTGCGTGAGAGTGGAAAAAGTTTGAGAAAGTAAGAGTGTGAAAAAAATTACTTGGCCAATACCGGGGTTGTGCATGATTTAAATTCGTTGTGTGGGGACGATGGAGCATAGCCAGACTATATGATTTTGTAGGGATAACTTTCTTTGGCCTTGTTATTTAGAAAGTTCATGGTCACCTTGCTAGTTTGCTTGAAGTATTATTGTTTTCATGACAATAGTAAACTATTGTTTTGAATCTTACGAATCTGAACATTCATGTCACAAGAAAGAAGTTACAAAGGACAAATATGTCAGGTAGCATTCCACATCAAAAATTTAGTCGTTATCACTTCCCTACTCGAGGACGACCAGGACTTAAGCTTAGGGATGCTTAATACGTCTCCAATGTATCTACAATTTTTGATGGTTCCATGCTATTATCTTGTCAACTTTGGATGTTTTTTATGCATGAATATGCTATTTTATATCTTTTTTGGGACTAACCTATTAACTCAGTGCCAAGTGCCAGTTCCTGTTTTTTCCGTGTCTTTGACCCTTTTCAGAGGAGAATATTAAACGGAGTCCAAACAGAATAAAACCTTCGGAATAATTTTTTCCGTAACACAAGATACGCAGGGAACTTGAGAACCAAGGCAAAGGACCCCGGGGGAGGCCACAAGCCCCCTAGCCGCGGCCTGGGGGTGCCTACCAGGCTTGTGCCCCCCCCCCCCCCGTGGTTCCTTTTCCCTACTTATTCCGCCTATAAATTCCCTAAAAATCCAAAACTGCCAGAGAGAGCCACGAACATACTTTTCCGCCGCCGCAAGCTTCTGTCTTCGCAAGATCCCATCTAGGGACTGTTCTGGTGCCCTGCTGGAGGGGGATTCGCACACGGAGGGCTTCTTCATCAACACCATTGCCTCTCCAATGATGTGTGAGTAGTTCACCACAGAACTTAGGGTCCATAGCTAGTAGCTAGATGGCTTCTTCTCTCTCTTGGAAATTTAATACAAAGTTCTCCATGATCTTCATGGAGATCTATCCGATGTAATCTTCTTTTGCGGTGTCTTTGTCGAGAGCTGATGAATTGTGGATTTATGATTAGATTATCTATGAATACTATTTGAGTTTCCTCTGATCTCTTATATGCATGATTTCATATCCTTGTAATTCTCTTCGAGTTGTGGGTTTCGTTTCGCCAACTTGATCTATAATTCTTGCAATGGGAGAAATGCTTGGTTTTGGGTTCATACTGTGTGGTTTCCTCACCCAGTGACAGAAGGGGTAGTGAGGCACGCATCATGTTGTTTCCATCAAGGGTAAAAAGATGGGGTTTATATCTATTGCGTGAATTTATCCCTCTACATCATGTCATCTTTCTTAAGGCGTTACTCTGTTTGTTATGAACTCAATACACTAGATGCATGCTGGATAGCGGTCGATGTGTGGAGTAATAGTAGTAGATGCAGAAAGTATCAGTCTACTTGTCTCGGACGTGATGCCTATATGTATGATCATTGCCTTAGATATCATCATGACTTTGCGCGATTCTATCAATTGCTCGACAGTAATTCGTTCACCCACCGTAATATTTGCTATCATGAGAGAAGCCTCTAGTGAACTGAAAGTGCGTTATATCGACTAGAGGGGGGGTGAATAGGAGATTTTTAGAATTTCATCACTGACGAAATTCCTCACTGATGACTAACTTACAGCGGAAATAGTAGAGGATCAGAAGTGCAAAGTTTCACAACAGCAGTTTTTCAGAGTGAGGAATGTGAAAACAGATTGCACAGTGAGCAGGCACGCAGAAAACAGATGAGGAATAACTAGCGTGAAGAATTTGGGGTTGAGAAATTTTAGAGAAAGTCTTCAGCAAATTCTTCCAACAGTAGCAGTGAAAGTCATCAACACATAATCTGAAGAAAGTAAGGAGTTGAGGAATTAGAACCTGTTTCACAGCGAAGACGGTAGTTAATGACCCAGTTCCAACTTATGTGACAATCGTACATCTGGTTTGGAGCGGCTTGGTATTGAAACCAAAGGACACACAGTCCCTACCGTGTTCTCCTTGGGCTAAGAACACACAGTCCTCGCCCAACACTCGTGGTAAGTCTTCAGGGGAGACTTCCAAACCCTCACAAACTTGGTCACCCGGCAATCCACAATTGACAGCTGGAAAGTTCTAGACCATGACGCCTAACCGTCTGGAGGATGCACAGTCCTCAAAGGTAAAAGGCTTCAGTCCCACACAGGAACAACTTCTTCAGTGATGCTCAATCACTAGGTTTGGTTTGTGGTTTCGGTGTATGGGGTATTTCCTCACTGATGAATTACTCTCGAAGACTCTGAGAAATTTGGGTTGCTCTTATAACAAGTGTCAGTTCCTAACAGAGCAGCCAACCAGCTAATGGTTGTGGGGGGCGGCTATTTATAGCCTGGGAGCATCCCGACATGATTTGACACTAATGCCCTTAAATAATATGACCGTTGGTGTGGATAAGACCAATGATGTGGCGTGGCTATCGAAACGGTCGGAACCCTCAACTGTGAGAGTCCTCATGTCACTCGTATTCCTCACTTGAGGCTTTTGGTGGGATTAGGCTTGGGTTGAGCATCATGAGGAGATTCATTCCAACGTGTAACTTCGACCCCCTTTAACAGTACGGTGTTCCTATTACTCAAATGTGAAGAAAATAAAATAGAAAGAGTAAATCTTCATGCTTCAAAGTCTTCAAAATGATTTTCTTCAGAACACACCGAATTCCTCAATTTCAGTATCTTCTTGAGGAATATCAATTTCATCGCAGATTCTTCGCGATTCAATTCTTCAGGTTCATACCAATTTCTTCAACTGAAGATATACATTTTTACGGGTCGATATTCATCAAATATCTCAAACTCCTCAGTGACTTATAGATCATGTGTACACTCATAAACACATTAGATACTTAACCTATAAGTCTTCAAACCACCAAAATCACTAAGGGGCACTAGATGCACTTACAATCTCCCCCGTTTTGGTAGTTGATGACAATTAGGTTAAGTCTTCAACATGGATCAGAAATATGAAGTGTAAATACTCATTTGAGGAATTTGAAATCATGATTCTTAGAGACTCCCCCTGAAGATGTGCATATCTTGAGGATTTTGCTTTTCACAGCAAATGAACATTGATGATATATATCATGGAGATCTCCCCCTGAGTCTTGTAAATCATGCATACATGTAACATATCGTATGAAGAAAATGAAGATGCATGATGACAAATGGTATCTGACGAATTCCAGCATGCGTGCATTAAAACTTGAGGAATAAGCATGTGAAGAAAAATGTTCAAAAGCGTCAGAGTACCATCGGGCTTAAGTTACAACTCATTACATAAAAACATCAGAAGAGCCAAGAGTTTGTAACTTAAATATAGTTCATAAGCCCCAAAATATTCCGCTTGAAGACTAACTCTCAAGTTTCTTCCCCTTTGTCATCAAGTGACAAAAAAGGACAAACTAAGGACTAACGCCCGTGAACACTTCACTTCTTGGCGGTTGATGAAGAGGCGTGATGCTTCTTGGGAGTGGTCTTCTTCCTTGGACCGGTAGCAGTGTCGAGCCGTTCTTCATCAGTTTCAGCACCGCGGAATGAAGAAAAGGAACTGTCTTCAAGGTCCGGAACTGGAATGGGCCTGAACTTCTTCTTAGGAGGCCAAGACCAGTCAAAGTCTCGCTCAAAGTCCATTTCTTCAAGCTCTGTCTGAGTCTTCAGATGTGCAAGTGTAGCCCAGGTGCGATCAAAAACCTCATGCAGATAGTGATGGTTAAGCTTCACAGAGTTCTGTGTTTCAGCGAGGGTTTTCACAATGGCGCCAAACTGGCGTTTGACCCACTTGTGATTGCGATCCACCTTCTGGTGAAGACTAAGGAGGAGCTCTCTTGTATTCATCACGCGAGGAGGAACGGGGCTTGCCGGGAAGTCTCAGTATCATCCCATGAAGAATAAGCTTCTGGCTCTCTGAACTGGCCATCAAGGGGCCTACGGCCTTCATCAGTCACTGACTTGAGGCAGCAGCTGAGGATTCATTGAATTTCCTCACTGTAGCATTTGCCTGCTTCTTGAGCTTAGCCAAATGCTTGTCCTTCTCATCCGGATAATCATCAATGGTCTTGAGGCTTGAGGGATGTGCTACTTGATGAGCCAAAAGTGGGGCCTGTTTGCCAGGAGGCTTCAGGGCGAATTTATTCGCATACTTGGCAGTTACAAACGTATATTCCTTCCATTCCTTTTCCCATCGGTGTTCTATCTTCTGCAGCCGAATCTTTCTCCTGACCATTGTTTCATTTTCATCAGGTGTGCAATAGTCCAAGTAAATATCCTCAGGGATATCCAAAGCTATGTTCTGCTCAAGTTTCTTTCCTCCCTTCTGCTTTCTGTCATCCTCCATTTTCTTCAGCTGAGGATTTTCCTGATGAGATTGAACTCTTGAGGATTCTGATGAGACTTGAAGATTTTCTTCAAGAAACGCTGCAAATGAGTTAATGTGATGAGAACCGAGAGATTCATCATCTGACATGTGTGTACCTTTGAACAGAGTATAGTTGCGAGGAATTTGGAGAGGTCATATGCGTTCTCAGATTTGAAGAAAATGAAAAAGTTTGACAGTTTAGGAATTTAACCAGTGGTTGAGGAATTTGCCTAAGCATACTGTTCTTGGGTTCCAGAGTTGCACAGATTCGAAAATTCGCACAATTGAGGAATCTCGTGAAAATCTTAGATGCTTAGTGAAGTTCATCAATGGTGTGGTGATAAGCAGTGCATATCGATTCTTGAGGAAAAACAGATTTCACATAGGAGATGTAAAATAGTAGATCTAACTTGCTGTAAAAATGGGATTTTTATTTACCCTTGAAGGCACGCACGAAGAACACAGAAAAGTTGTGTAGAGAAGCACTTCGGTCGCGTGTCCAATGCGCCCTAACCCGACTGCAGAGGACGTCTACGACGGCGGCGGACGAAGATGGTCCGACTCTGGCATGGTTCCGGCGACGTAGATGTCGAGGCAGTGAAGCTCTTCTTCACCGGCGACGATACTTCCAGCGGTTGCGCTAGGGTTCGGTGCGTTTTGCTGTAGCAGGAGAGCGATGGGGTGAAGAAGTGTTTGCCGAGGGGGATAAGGATATATTTATAGCCAGACAGTTACTGTTGGCGCGAAGAATTCGGACCAAACAGCCCGTGCCTCTACGTCTCCGCAGGACATGTGTAGTTCCCGAGCAAGGCGGTGGAGATAGTGGAGATCGTGGTTATCCGAACGTGGGAAGTGGGGTTCAGTTACTGTGCATTAAAGAAACAATTTTTGAAGATTTGAGGATTTTTGTTACAAAATCATTAGCTCGCAAGGACGTGGTGTGGATTTTGAACAAAGTTTCAAGTAGAACGCATATGAAGAATCGAATAGACTGGATGAGAATAGCATAGAGGGAAAGTACGGTCCGATCACATTCACTTAGAAGAAATATCAACTTGAAGAAATAGCTATAAGTGAATGCTGTTGAGGACTTGAAATCACAGTCTATCTAGTCAAACGAAAGTGATCAAGTGTTTTTGAAGATTTGAGTAACTTGAAGATTTTGTGATAAATCGTCATAATGAAGAACAACTGTTTTGAAGAAAAACACATTTTGAGGAAATGGAACATTTGAAGAAAATCAACTTGAGGAATTTCACGTTGGGCGGTGGCGTGACCCACCATATAAGAATGTTGATTACAGACGCCGCGTACAATTGTCGTAGGGCCCTCAGAATCCATTTCTTCATTGATTTCCTCACATTTAGAGTGATATTCTTCATCAGTTGAAGAAAATCGATTCATCATGTGTTGCACATCTAAGTCATCAATTTTGCATAAGTGTTAGGATGTGTGCATGTTTTTACACAACATTTGAAGATTCTAAGATATTTAGCTCACACCGCAACCTGCAAAACCTTTTCTCATCCAAGGGCTTAGTGAAGATATCTGCCAGTTGATCATCAGTCTTCACATGGTCGATGAGGATATTGCCCTTGAGGACATGGTCCCGAAGAAAATGATGACGAATCTGGATGTGCTTGGTCTTCGAGTGTTGTACTGGGTTGTATGCAATCTTGATTGCACTCTCATTGTCGCAATAGAGAGGCACATTCTTCATGTTGATGTCGTAGTCCTTGAGGGTTTGCTTCATCCATAGTAACTGAGCACAACATGAACCAGCAGCAATGTACTCAGCTTCGGCAGTGGAGAGTGATACGCAGTTCTGCTTCTTTGAGGACCAGCAAACTAGTGATCTTCCGAGGAAATGGCATGTGCCAGAAGTTGACTTGCGATCCACACGGTCACCAGCATAGTCAGAATCAGAATACCCTACCAAATGAAGATTTGAGCCCTTGGGATACTATAATCCTAGTGTTGGTGTGTGAGCTAAGTATCGAGGAATATGCTTCACAGCCTTATGGTGTGATTCCTTTGGTTTTGCTTGAAAACGTGCACACATGCAAACACTAAGCATTATATCTGGCCTAGATGCACATAGATACAATAAAGAGCCAATCATAGAGCGATGTACCTGTTGATAAAAATCTTTACCATTTTCATCAGTGCCGAGGTGGCCGTTGGTAGGCATTGGAGTCTTGGCACCTTTGCATTCATGGAAGTCGAATTTCCTCAGAACATCCTTGAGGTATTTCTCCTGTGATATGAAGATTCCATTGCATTGTTGACGAATTTGAAGACCTAAGAAGAATTTCAGCTCCCCCATCATAGACATATGATATTCTTTACTCATCATGTAAGCAAATTCATCACTGTATCGTTTGTCAGTACAGCCAAATATGATATCATCGACATATATTTGACACACAAATAGCTCATTATCATAGGATTTAGTGAAAAGAGTTGGATCGAGTGAACCAGGTTTGAAGCCTTTCTTCATGAGGAATTCCTTCAATGTGTCATACCATGCCCGAGGGGCTTGCTGGAGACCATAGAGCGCCTATTTGAGTCTCAAGACTTTGTCTGGATTCTTTGGATCTTCAAAACCTGGGGGCTGAGCGACATATACTTCTTCCTCAAGCTTACCATTGAGGAATGCACTTTTCACATCCATTTGATATAATATGATGTTATGATGATTAGCATATGAAAGTAGTATTCGAATAGCTTCAAGTCTAGCAATAGGTGCAAAAGTTTCATCGAAATCTAATCCTTCAACCTGGGTGTAGCCTTGGGCTACAAGTCGTGCCTTCTTCCTCACCACTTGACCGTCCTCATCTTGCTTGTTTTGGAAAATCCACTTGGTGTCGATGATGTTGTGCTTGCGAGGATCTGGTCGTTTGACGAGCTCCCATACGTCATTCATCTTGAATTGAAGAAGTTCGTCTTCCATAGCTTGGATCCACTCTGGTTCCAGAAAAGCCTCAGCAACTTTTGAGGGTTCTGTGATGGATACAAAGGAAAAATGCCCACAAAGGTTAACTAAGTGTGAAGCTTTTGATCGAGTGAGAGGACCTGGCGCGTTGATGTCATTGAGGATTTTGTCCAATTCTACTTCATTTGCAATCCTCGGATGAGCTGGTTGAGGATTTCGTCTGGGATGAGGAAGTGGTTCTGGTGCAATTTCCTCAGGAGCATCTTCTTGATTTTCGTCAGTGATGGGGATCGTTTCTTCACCAATTTCCTCAGTGGGACAATGTCTTCAGTAGGTTTGAGCTTTATTTCTTCCTCAGGAGACAACTTATCTGGATCAGAAGGCAATTTCTCTCTTTGCGAGCCATTAGTTTCATCGAACCGCACATCTACAGTCTCAACAACTTTGTTGTGATAGTTGTTGAAGACTCTGTAGGTGTTCGAGTCCTTTCCATAACCGAGCATAAAACCTTCATGTGCCTTAGGTGCAAATTTTGAGCTATGGTGAGGATCTCTAATCCAACATTTTGCACCGAAGACTTTGAAATAACTTACATTGGGTTTCTTATCAGTGAGGAGTTCATATGAGGTTTTCTTGAGGAATTTGTGAAGATATACCCTGTTGATGATATGACATGCTGTGTTGATTTCTTTAGGCCAAAAGCGACGAGGAGTCTGATATTATTCAAGCATAGTTCTTGCCATCTCAACCAGAGTCATGTTCTTACTTTCGATGACACCATTCTGCCGAGGAGTATAAGGAGCAGATAATTCCTGAGTAATACCAAGTTCATCAAGATAATCATCAAGACTAGTGTTTTTGAACTCTGTTCCATTATCACTCCTGATATGTTTGATCTTGATGCCAAAGTTCGTCGAGGCCCTTGAATAAAATCGTTTGAGGATTTCCTGCACTTCGGTTTTATACACTATGATATGCACCCATGTATATCTGGAATAATCATCAACTATGACGAAGCCATATAAAGATGCTGCATTGGTTAGTGTGGCATAGTGAGTAGGTCCAAATAGATCCATATGAAGCAATTCGAATGGACGTGTAGTGGTCATGATAGTCTTCGAGGGATGCTTGGATCTGGTCATTTTCCCAGATTCACATGCACCGCTGAGATGATCTTTGAGGAATTTGACTGATTCGATGCCAATGACATGCTTCTTCTTCGCAAGCGTGTGCAAATTCATCATGCCTGCATGACCTAGTCTTCGATCCACAGCCATCCTTCTGAGGTTTTTGCTAGTAAGCAAGTGGCTGGTTGAGGACCTGTAGAGAAATCAACAATGTACAAATCCCCTCTTCTTACACCTTCGAAGACTTTGAATCTGTCAGATTCCATGATGACTACACATCTATATCTACCAAAGATAACAATCATATCAAGATCACAAAGCATCGGGAGTGACATGAGGTTAAAACCAAGGGATTCAACAAGCATCACTTTGTCCATATGCCTATCATTGGAAATAGCCACCTTGCCAAGTCCCAATACCTTGCTTTTACCTTTGGCAGCATATGTGATTTGCTTCAGAGGTGATGGAGTTAGTGGCATATTCATCAGCAAGCTTTTATCACCAGTCATGTGATGTGTGCAGCCACTATCAAGAACCCACTCAGTATTCTTGGGTTTATCATCCTGCAGATGAATTAGTACAGCTTACCATCTCATATGCTTCAGTTTGAAGAATATGATATCAATTTCATCAGATAAGAATTTCATCACAACAGAACTATAAGGACGTGTGAAATATTTCTGTTTCATCAATATTAGCTTGCGTCCTATCAAGCATTTCCTCAGGTCTCCAGCAAATTCTTCAGATGATGATTTTCATCTGGAGACCTGTCCTGCAGAAGTGATTAGTTGGATTTCTTCACCACCCACATCTGAAGGGCTGGTAAAGCATTCATCATCCTGCGAGCACCATATCAGAAAGGTGGCATTGAAGCTAATGCACGTCTCTTAATAGTAGGGGGGTTAAAGTACTCATATGAATATGTAGAGAACTGGTTTGAGGATTTATGAACATAATGATTTGAAGAGTAATGCTCATATTCATATTCCTTGTAGCTTCCCTGCATGTTAGACGCATTAGCACGGGTACGAGCATAATTTTGACCAGTTGAGGATTTTGATCCTCTTGAAGACTTTGGTCCTCCTGAGGAATTTGATTTGGGGTTCAGATTCTTCATCGGTGGTGTCATGAGGATATTTACGTGAAGATTTTCAAGACAACTTTTGGGAACCCAGATTTTCCTCAAGGGAGGACCATTCCTGTAGTTAGTTCCAAGATATCGACCAAATACTTCACCAGACTGATTTTTGAACAGTTTATAGTTGGAGTCAAATGACTCATCTGAGGAGTAGGATAATTCACATGAAAAGCCAGTTAGATTGGATGGATAAAAATGAGGCCCAGTAGCAGCAACCCATGAGGTTTTGGGATACTGCTCAGGTTTCCAATAAGATCCATCAGCATTTAATTTCCTCTCAAAGGGAATTCCTTTTTTCCTCGGGTTCCTGTTCAAGATCTGCTTTTTGAGCACATCACAAAGGGTTTGATGTCCTTTTAGGCTTTTGTATATGCCTGTCACATACAATTCCTTCAACCCTGCATTTTCATCAGTAACATTTGTGTTTTCCTCAAGTGAGGAAATAGACACTACAGGTGCAGTTGAAGAATTTGTAGCAATACAAGCATTTGATGATTCTGGTGAAGAATTAACAGTTTCGTGTTCAATGCATTTAAGACATGGAGGAATGAATTCAGCTTGAGCAGCGCTGATCTGTTGAGCTAGTAACGAATCATTTTCCATACAAAGATCATCATGAGAAATCCTCAGCTTCTCTAGATCAAGCTTCCTTTGAAGAAATTCATAGGAAAGTTCCTCATGATCAGCGAGGAGTGTATCATAACGATCTTGAAGATTATCTAATCTAGACTGAAGATTTTTCACATCTTCGGTGAGGATTTGGGTAATATTCATTTCATCATTCAACATATCATCACTTCTATCTAGCAGTTTCTGAAGCTTATCCAGGGCAGTTTGTTGTTTAGTGGCAATGATAGCAAGTTTACTGTAACTGGGTTTTTTATAATCATCAGGTTCACAGTCACTTGAATCAAAGGAGGAGCCATCATTTGGTACCTTTGAACCTTTTGCCATGAAGCAATAGGTTGGAGCAAAGACATCCACATAGTCATCAGTGTGGATGGTGTTATCATCTTCTTCAAGGTTGAAGATTGACTTGCTGACGAAGGTGATTGCCAGTGCAAGACTAGCCTGTCCGGATTCTGAGTCTTCATCATAACCCTCTTCTTCATCACATTCCTCTGATTTTGCCGCGGAGTCGATTTCCTTGCCAATAAGTGCCCGAGCCTTTCTGAAACTAGTCTTCTTATGCGATGAGGGCTTTGAAGATGAGGATTTTGAAGATTTCTTCTTCTTCTTCGAGTCATCAGAACTGTCATCCTTGTATTTCTTCTTCTTTGATTCCTTTCCCCAACGAGGACAGTCAGCAATGTAATGACCTGATTTCTTGCACTTGTGGCAGGTTCTTTTCTTGTAGTCCTCAGATGAAGATTCTTATTTCCTCTTGTCTCTTCTTGAAGATTTACCGAACTGGCCACATCGTGTAAACCTCTGGAATTTCCTCACGAGCATTGCAAGCTCCTGTCCAAATTCTTCAGGGTCACCAATGCTGTCATCCGAATCTTCTTCTTCAGATGAGGAAATTGCTCTAGCCTTCAGTGCACGTGGTCTACAATAGCTTGGTCCATATAGATCTTTATTTTCTTCTAGCTGGAATTCATGAGTATTTAGCCTTTCGAGTATATCAGCTGGATCAAGCATCTTGTAGTCTGGTCTTTCTTGAATCATCAGAACTAAAGTATTAAATGAAGAATCCAAAGATCTCAGCAGTTTCTTCACAACTTCGTGATCAGTAATGTCTCGAGCTCCCAGTGCTTGTAGTTCATTTGATATGTCAGTGAGGCGATCAAAGGTGTCTTGGCAGTTTTCATTGTCATGCCTCTTGAAGCGATTGAAGAGATTGCGAAGAATATTAACACGAGAGTCACGCTGGGTTGATACTCCTTCATTTACTTTGGACAGTCTCTCCTAGATCAATGTTGCGGAGCCCAAAGCACTGACTCTTCCAAACTAGCCTGGGCTCAGATGGCCACAGATGATATTCTTCGCTTGAGAATCGAGTTGCTTGAATTTCTTCACATCAGTAGCAGAGACACTAGCAGAGATGATGGGGACGCCATGTTCCACAATATACCAGAGATCATTGTCAATAGCTTGTAGATGCATTTGCATCTTGTTCTTCCAGAAGGGAAAGTTCTTTCCTTCGAAGGTAGGACATGCTGTAGTCACCTTAAACATGCATGCAGTCGACATAACTAAAACTCCAGGTGGTTAAACCAAAATCACACAGAACAAGGGAGTACCTTGCTCTGATACCAACTGAAAGTGCGTTATATCGACTAGAGGGGGGGGTGAATAGGAGATTTTTAGAATTTCATCATTGAGGAAATTCCTTTTGAGGAAATTCCTCACTCATGACTAACTTACAGCGGAAACAGTAAAGGATCAGAAGTGCAAAGTTTCACAACATCAGTTTTTCAAAGTGAGGAATGTGAAAACAGATTGCACAGTGAGCAGGCACGTAGAAAACAGATGAGGATTAACTAGCGTGAAGAATTTGGGGTTGAGGAATTTCAGAGGAAGTCTTCAATAAATTCTTCAAACAGTAGTAGTGAAAGTCATCAACACATAATCTGAGGAAAGTAAGGAGTTGAGGAATTAGAACCCGTTTCACAGCGAAGACAGTAGTTGATGACCCAGTTCCAACTGCTGTGACAGTCGTACATCTGGTTTGGAGCGGCTTGGTATTGAAACCAAAGGACACACAATCCCGGGACACACAGTCCCTACCATGTTCTCCTTCGGCTAAGAACACACAGTCCTCGCCCAACACTCGTGGTAAGTCTTTAGGGCAGACTTCCAAACCCTCACAAACTTGGTCACCCGGCGATCCACAATTGACTGCTGGAAAGCTCTAGACCATGACGCCTAACCGTCTGGAGGATGCACAGTCCTCAAAGGTAAAAGGCTTCAGTCCCACACAGGAACAACTTCTTCAGTGATGCTCAATCACTAGGTTTGGTTTGTGGTTTCGGTGGGTGGTGTATTTCCTCACTGATGAATTACTCTCGAAGACTCTGAGGAATTTGGGTTGCTCTTATGACAAGTGTCAGTTCCGAACGGGGCAGCCAACCAGCTAATGGTTGTGGGGGGCGGCTATTTATAGCCTAGGAGCATCCCGACATGATTTGACACTAATGCCCTTAAATAATATGACCGTTGGTGTGGATAAGACCAATGATGTGGCGTGGCTATCGAAACGGTCGGAACCCTCAACTGTGAGAGTCCTCATGTCACTCGTATTCCACACTTAAGGCTTTTGGTGGGATTAGGCTTGGGTTGAGCATCATGAGGAAATTCATTCCAAAGTGTAACTTTGACCCCCTTTAACAGTACGGTGTTCCTATTACTCAAATGTGAAGAAAATAAAACAGAAAGAGTAAATCTTCATGCTTCAAAGTCTTCAAAATGATTTTCTTCAGAACACACCGAATTCCTCAATTTCAGTATCTTCATGAGGAATATCAATTTCATCGCAGATTCTTCGCGATTCAATTCTTCAGCATCAGACCAATTTCTTCAACCGAAGATATACATTTTTAGGGGTCGATATTCATCAAATATCTCAAACTCCTGAGTGACTTATAGATCCTATGTACACTCATAAACACATTAGATACTTAACCTATAAGTCTTCAAACCACCAAAATCACTAAGGGGCACTAGATGCACTTACATGAACACTATGGCCCCCGGGTCTACTTCACATCATATTTTCAGCTCTACACTTTTACTTCGTTGCACTTTCCACCTTCATATCTCACCTTGCAATTAATCGTGAAGGGATTGACAACCCCTTTATAGCGTTGGGTGCAAGTTTGTTAGTTTTTGTGCAGGTACATTGGTGACTTGTCTTGATACTCCTACTGGATTGATACCTTGGTTCACAAACTGAGGGAAATACTTACTGCTACTGTGCTGCATCACCCTTTCCTCTTCAAGGGAAAAACCAACGCAAGCTCAAGAGGTAGCAGTGGAACTCCCAAAATCCCTTCTAAAATTTCATAGGCAACATAAACATCAAGCTCAATAAGAGTTGTCTATGATGCAAAGCCAATCCTACTTAAAAACTTCTAAACAAATTTTTTGCATCTCCCTTTAGATTGCAAACACGTTAAGACTCCATAAGCCTATACAAAGCATCTTTCAAATTTTCTCCTTGTCTTTGTTTGAAGTATAGAACTTCAAAATCTGGTAACAAAGGAGGAGCATTCAAACTAGCCATTGTGATGAGAAAAAAGAACACAAATAGATCTGACGATAAAACGGCGAATTAAAAAGAGGGCGAATAAAACGACAATTTTTTGTGAAGAAGGGGAGAGGAAAACGTGAGGCAAATGGCAAATAATGTAAATTGCGAGGAGATGAGATTTGTGATTGGGAACCTGGTGGATGTTGAAGATCCTCCGCAGCAACGGCGCCAGAAATTCCTTTTGATGTCTGCTAGAACTACGTCGATATTTCCCCAAAGAGGAAGGGATGATGCAGTATAGCGACTATAGGTATTTCCCTCAGTGATGAGACCAAGGTTATCGAACCAGTACGAGAACCTCCTTGTCTTTGTTTGAAGTATAGAACTTCAAAATCTGGTAACAAAGGAGGAGCGTTCAAACTAACCATTGTGATGAGAAAACAAGAACACAAATAGATTTTATGAGAAAACGGCAAATGAAAAAGAGGGTGAATCAAACGACAACTTTTTGTGAAGAAGGGGAGAGGAAAACGTGAGGCAAATGGCAAATAATGTAAATTGTGAGGAGATGAGATTTGTGATTAGGAACCTGGTTGATGTTGAAGATCCTCCCCGGCAACGGCGCCAGAAATTCCTTTTGATGTCTGCTAGAACTACGTCGGTATTTCCCCAAAGAGGAAGGGAAGATACAGTATAGCGACGATAGGTATTTGCCTTAGTGATGAGACCAAGGTTATCGAACCAGTAGGAGAACCTCCTCACACCACATAAACAACACCTGCACACAAATAATAAATACTCGCATCCCGACACGTTAAAGCGGTTGTCAAACCCTCCCCGGCAACGACGCAAGATATTGTCACGTTGGCGAGAGACTATCTTGAGTTGATCTTCCCCGAAATGGCGTCAAAAATTCCTTTCGGGTACGACGCCTCAAGATAGGCAAATAACGTGAGGAAAAAGTGGTAGATAGGATAAATAGATTACGGAACAAATAAATTGCAGCAAGGTATTTTTGCATTTTTGGTTTAATAGATCTGATAATAAAAGCAAAGGAAAATATATCACAAAGGCAAATATGATGAAAAGAGACCCGGTGGCCACAGGTTTCACTAGTGGCTTCTCTCAAGAAAAATAGCAAACGGTGGGAAAACAACTACTATTGCGCAATTGATAGAACTTCAAATAATCATGACGATATCCAGGCAATGATAATGATATAGGCATCACGTCCAAGATTAGTAGACCGACTCCTACCTACATCTACTACTATTACTACACACATCGACCGCTATCGAGCATGCATCTAGTGTATTAAGTTCATGGAAAAAAGAAGTAATGCAATAAGAACGATGACATGATGTAGACAAGATCTATTTATGTAGAAATAGACCCCATCTTGTTATCCTTAATAGCAAGGATACACACATGTTGTTTCCGTTCCTGTCATTGGGATCAAGCACCATTAGATTGAACCCATCACAAAGCACCTCTTCCCATTGCAAGATAAATAGATCAAGTTGTCCAAACAAAACCAAATATCGGAGAAGAAATACTTGGATATAATCAATCACGCATATAAGAGATCAAAGAAGACTCTGATAACTTTCATGGATAAAAACATAGATATGATCATAAACTCAAAGTTCATCAGATCCCAACAAACACACCACAAAAAGACTTACATCATATGGTTCTTCAAGAGACCATTGTATTGATAATCAACAGAGAGAGAGAGAGAAAGCCATCTAGCTACTAACTACAGACCCGTAGGTCTACAAAGAACTACTCACGCATCATCGGAGAAGCACCAATGGACATGATGAACCCTTCCGTGATGGTGTCTAGATTGGATCTGGTGTTATTGGACTTTGCGGTGGCTGGAATTAGTTTTCGTCCCCCTCCTAGGGTTTCTGGAATATTGGGGTATTTATAGAGCAAAGAGGTGGTGCAGGAGGCCAACGAGGAGGGCATAACCCATCGGGGCGTGCCTGGGCCCCCCAAGCGCGCCCTGGTGGGTTGTGCTCCCATCGGAGCTCCCCTCAGGTGCGTTCCACGCCCACTGTATGTCTTCTGGCCCAAAACATTCCATAAAAAGTTTCGTTGAGTTTGGACTCCGTTTAGTATTGATTTCCTGCGATGTAAAAAACATGCAGAAAACAACAACTGGCACTGGGCACTACGTCATTAGGTTAGTACCAAAAAATGATATGAAATGACTATAAAATGATTGTAAAACATCCAAGAATGATAATATAACAGCATGGAACAATCAAAAAATATAAATACATTGGAGTCATATCAATTCCCTATACTCGTGGGTCATCAGTCCTATCTAGAGCCCTGTTTCGGTGCCCTGCCTAAGGGGGGATCAAACACCGAGGGCCTATACATCAAACTTGCCGCACCCATGGTGATGTGTGAGTAGTCTACCACACACGTACGGGTCAATATCTACTACCTTGATGGCTATCTCTCTCTGTGTTCTTCGATACAAAGTTCACCGCAATTCCTGCGGTGATCTATTCCATGTAATGCTCTTTGCGGTGTGTTTGTTGGGATCTGATGAATTATGGTTTCTTATATGCATGATTACGATAGATTTGTATTTCTCTCCGATCTATGGGTTTCTTTTAGCTAACTAGATTGATTTATCTTCAGTGGGAGTGGTGCGTTGTAATGGGTTCAATCTTGTGGTGCTCAATCCCAGTGATAGAAGGAGACATGACATGTATTTGTATTGCTACCATTAAGGATAAAAAAGAAGGAGTTTATTCTTATTGCTTGAATTTACTTTGTCTAGATCATGTCATCTTGCTCCAAGCTTTGCTTTATTTTATACTTAATACTCTAGATGCATGATGGATAGCAGTCGATGAGGGGAGTAATAGTAGTAGATGCAGGAAGTAGTCGGTCTACTTGCTTATGGGCGTGATGCCTATATATATGATGGTTGTCGTGAATAAATTATTTCACAACTATGCGGTTTTCTATCAATTGCCCAAGTGTAATTTGTTTACCCGCCACATGGTTTCTTCAAGAGAAAAGCCTCTAGCAAAAACTATGGCCCCGGGTCTTCACTAATTATATTACTAAGACCCTAAAAATATTGCTGCCATTTATATTCTATTATTCTAATTTCTATTTATATTGTCTATCTATCACTACTTATTCCTTGCAACTAACGAGTTCAAGGGTTTTGACAACCCTCTTGCCCACGTTGGAAGCAAGTGTTTGGTTCTTTGTGTGCAGTTACTAAACGATAATTTGAGTGGTTGTCCTATTGGTTCGATAATCTTGGTTCTCACTGAGGGAAATACTTATCTTTACTGTGTGTCATCTCCTTTTCTCTTTAGGAAAAATCCTAATGCATTTTACAATTAGCAGCTCATGACACACATTCACCTGGATCGAGCGCCTATCGCGACCAACTGAGTCTGGCGCAGGTTAGTTTGCCATCAAGCGAGTTTGATAAGCCTTCTCACGAATGGGCACTTGTGCGTGCACACGGTGGTGACCTATCAGGCCAACTCCAATGCACGACCCCATCTTGTCCATGTGTGTCTATTTCGGTCCGAACGGACAAACGACATAGCCCAACGCGCAACCGCATCCGTAAACATTGTCTTTTTCGAGTCCGTCCAGCCGCATTTCCGGAGTAAACTTGCTCGTGGTTTGTGTCCAGAGGTTCCACGAATGGAAGCACACACCAAAATTTCTCATCCGCGTTGGGCCCGCATTGTGGGCAGCCACCTACCTCCCACCGCCTAAATTAGTGTGCACACGCGAGTGGTCCCTGATACAACTCCAACGTATCTAGAACTTTTGATTGTTCCACGCTATTATATTATCATTTTAGGATGCTTTTTAGGCATTTACTTATTGATTTATATTATTTTTCAGCACTAACCTATTAACCTAGTTCCAAGTCCTAGTTGTTGTTTTCTATATTTTTTTGCTTTTTATGAATATTGTACCAAACCAAGTCCAAATAATATCCATTTTTTTCTTTTTAGGAATATTGTACCAAGTTTTTGATGATTTTTCTAGACAAAATAAAGACATGGAAGCTTCCGAGGAAGACCGGAGGACACATTGGGTCCGACCAAGCTAACAACACGCCCCTAGGGGGGTGGTCGTACCCTGATGGCATGGGGCTAGCTTCCCATGCCTATGGCCCTCCTCGATGTCCTTTAAATTCACATTAATCCCAACCCTAGGAAGCCTCCCGAAACACTTTCTTCATGGCAACAAGCTTCTTTTTGACCGCGTGCCCATCTGGAGTCCTGTTTCGGTGCCCTGCCAGAGGGGGAATTGATCACGGAGGGCCTCTACATCATCCTTATTGTTCCCATGGTGATGTATGAGTAGTTCACCATAGACCTACAAGTCCGTAGTTAGTACCTAGATGGCTATCTCTCTCTATGTTCTTTATTGCCATGATCATCGCGATTCTCGCAGTGATCTATCTTATGTAATCACTCATGTGCAGTGCCTTTGTTGGGATCCATTGAATTGTGGGTTTATGTGCAGACTATTACTGATATTATAGTGAGTTCATCACTTGTCTTTCATATAAATGCATGATTATGATAGCTTCATAACTCTCTCCGATCTATTGATTTGGTTTGGCCAACTGGATTGATTTATCTTCAGTGGGGGAGGCACGTTGTAGTGCGTTCAATCTTGTGGTGCTCAATCGCACTGACAGAAAGGGACATGACATGTATTAATTGGATTTACCTTGTCTACATCATGTCATCATTCTCCAAGCATTACTCTGCTTTTACTTAATACTCTAGATGCATGCTTGTTATTGGTCGATGGGTGGAGTAATAGTAGTAGATGTAGGCAAGATTAGGTCTACTTGTTTATGGACCTGATGGATATATGTAATGATCATTAACATGAATAAATATTGCATAACTTTGTGCTTTTCTATCAATTGCCCAACAGTAATTTGTTTACCCACCGTATGCTTTCTACAAGAGAGAAGCCTCTAGCGAAAACTATGGCCCCCAGCTCTATTCACAGATATATTACTAAAAATCCAAATACCTCGTTGTTCTTATTTACTTTCCATTTCTTTTCTATTATATATATCAAACTATCCAACTACACTACTTATTGCTTGCAAGTAACGAGTTTAAGGGGATTGACATCCCTTTTGCGCACGTTGGGTGCAAGTGTGTGTTCTTTTGTGTGTAGGCGCTGAAGACGGGAAATTGTGTGGTTCTTCTATTGGTTCGACAACCTTGGTTCTCACTGAGGGAAATACTCATATATATTGTGTTGGATCATATCCTCCTCTTCGGGGAAAACCCCACGCAGATCACAAAGTAAACTCAAACAATATGAATAAAACACAATATTTTATCCTTAATGGCAGAAATAAAACTACGTGTGATGTCCATTTCTGGCATTGGGATTGATCACCGCAATATTTAACCGATCACAACACACCACTCCCACTGAACATAAATCAATCCAGTTGGCCAAACCAAATCTATCGATCAGAGAGAAATACGAAGCTATCATAATCATGCATATAAGAAACCATCAAAGACTCAATATATTTTAATGAATAATCTCATCATAAACCCACAATTCATCGGATCCCAACAAAGACACCACAAATAAGATTACATCAAATAGATCACTGTGGGAATCGCGATGAACTTTGTATTAAAGATCAAAGAGAGATAGAAGCCATCTAAGTACTAGCTATGTACATGTAGGTCTGTAGTAGGCTAGTCACACAACATCACAGAGGCAGCAAGGTTGATGTAGATGGACTCTGCGATTGATTCCCCGTCCGACAGGGTATCAGAAAAGGTCTCTATATGGACTCCTATCAGAATAGATACTTCCAATGGTGGAAAAAGTGTTTCGGGTAGCCCTATTATGTTTTCCCAATATTTGAAAATTTATAGGGGTAGAATTAGGTCAGAGGGCACACCCTGTTGCCTTGTCGTCTCATCGTGCAACTTCTTCCCTCCTTGTGAAGCTTCCATGTCCTCTTTTGTCTAGAAAAAATGTTAAAAAGTTCCATAGCTTTTCGAGTCCGTTTGGTACTCGTTTCTCAAAAATCCAAAAACATGTACAAAACAACAACTACCACTTGGCACTTGGTTAATAAGTTAGTTCCCAAAAATTGTATAAACAACATATAGATGCATATAAAGCATCCAAGATTGATAATATAATTTCATGGAACAATCAATAATTATAGATATGTTGGAAACGTATCAGCACCCCAAGCTTAACTCCTGGTATGATAAAGATAGATTTTTTGATGTGGCATGATACCCAACTTGTAATCTCATTTTTTTATGATCTTTAGAAACATGAACTAATTGATATCATCATAATAATATCCATAAACATAAATAGCATAATCATGCATATTCAACATCTATGATCCTTACAAAATGTAATTCCCTACTCACTTTATCATATTAGTATGGCATGACTTCGTCCTCATTGCGTAAGAATAAATCATGAGCACCTTGGTGTCAAGTGAGGTAATTGGATCATACTTCTAACGCACTTTAGCATTTTCAACCTCGCTCAATACATGAGCATGAACCATGTATATGTCATATGGGTGGAATAGAATATGGTGGTAGGGATCAAATGAGTCAAATTGGAAAGAAAGTCTCACATCAAGTAGGCGGACCAATAGGCTATGGATATCCCCATCAATCGATATCAATGTGAGGAGTAGGGATTGCCATGCAACAGATGCACTAGAGCAATAAGTATATGAAAGTTCAACAGAAGCTAAGTCCGTGTGCGTCCAACTTGCTTTCCCATGAAGACCCCGATCATTTGAGGAAGCCCGTCATGAGAATATACAAGTCAAGTTCTGTAATGAAAAGTTCACACTAGCAT
The DNA here is from genome assembly GCF_904849725.1 of Hordeum vulgare subsp. vulgare. Lineage (NCBI taxonomy): Eukaryota > Viridiplantae > Streptophyta > Magnoliopsida > Poales > Poaceae > Hordeum > Hordeum vulgare. The sequence goes on from NC_058524.1 coordinate 414,315,188, forward strand.
ATGAAAATGACAAATCATGAGACTCTGTATATGAAGAACACGGTGCTCCCTCTAAGCACAAGTGTGGAAAAAGAAGATAGTAGCATTGTCCATTCTCTCTTTTCTCCCATTTTCATTTTTCTTTTTCCTTTTTCTTTCTTTTTTTATTTTTTTTATTTTTTTATTTTATTTTTTGTCCAGAGTCTCATACCAACTCATGGGGGAATGAAAGTATCCATCATCCTTTCCTCACTAAGACAGCGCCCTAAGAATGATGATCATCACACTTTTATTTACTTACAACTCAATATGAAAAACTAATAAACAAGATCACTCTATATGAATGCCTCTGACAGTGTACCAAGATGTGCAATGATCTAGCATAACATGTAGGTAATGATGAACGGTGTCTTTTCCACAAATACTATGTCAGCTACAAGAACATGCAAAGCAATATTGTGATGAACACACAAGTCATGTGACATAACGGTGGAAGTTGAATGGCAATATATCTCAGAATGGCTATGTAAATGCCATGATAGGTAGGTATGGTGGCTACTTTGAGGAAGATATAGGGCGTCTTATGTGTGATAAAGCGTATCATATCACGTCATCTGGATGCACCGGCGAAAGCCGCACCGAACCTCGAGGTGAGAATGGGCAATGCGTGGTATCGAAGAGGCTATCAAATATAGAAAGGTGAGACCGCACATATCCATGGATTCAAATTAGTGATAAAGATCTCATATACTTATTGCGAAGCCTTATTAGCTCTCTCGAAGCAAAGTACTACCGCATACCCCTAGGGAGAAGATTGGTAGGAGTTAACCATCACGCGCCTCGCACCCAAACATCACATGAGATTTCATTTAGACATAAGAATGCTCACACATCACATATGTCGTAACCAATATTTAGATGAGTAATTGATAACATTCATTAATAGATATATTTCTTCTAACAAATAATCATGTATTCATGTCCTTCCATTTTACTACATCAACAAATTAACCCGAGCTCTCTTTAGTGAGCTACATGAAAGTTTTTATTATATCCTCCTTGAATACCTATACTTTTTTGACTAGTCTTATAACCCATACATATCACCATTACTCACCTTTTTAGACTCTCTAAAAGATTTTAGTGAAGCATGAGGATAGAATTATTTCTATTAAAATCACACTCTGATGTGCTCTGAAAATATAAGTGAAGCACTAGAGCAACTGCCTAGCTCAAAAGATATGAGTGAAGCACATAGAGTATTATATCAAATTATGATGAACATGCATATCTCTCAAATAGGTGTGTCCAACAAACAATGATTGTGGCAAACCAAAATAAAATCAACTATAATACACGACTCTCCAAGCAAAACACATATCATGTGATGAATAAAAACATACCTCCAAGTGACATACCGATAGAATGAAGAAGAAAGAAGGGATGCCTTCTGGGGCATATCAAATCTTAGAAGCTCGAGTATTCCATGAATATTACCTTGGAATGCCTTGGACATCCCCAAGATTAGGTCCTTGACGCTCCTTAGTCCTTCATCCATCATTCTCTCACCCAAAATTTGAAAACTTCAACACACAAAACTCAACAGAAACCTCACGAGACCAGTTAGTATAATAGGAAAATTATGAACTTTAGGTAGTGTTATAAATTGATTAATATTTAATTATTGCATAAGGTACTGTATTCTAACTTCTTCATGACTTATACCCCCCGATATAATCCGTAGCATCATCAAAACAAGCAAACTATGCAATCAAAAAATAGAATCTGTCTAAGATAGAACAATCTGTAATGATCAGCAGTAAAATCATACTTATGTAACTCCAAAAACTCCAAAAAATTAGGAAAATCTGGGAAATTTGTATATAAATTCTATGTAAAAATTCAGATAAAAAAGCTGCTCCAGTAAATCAGAGAAATTCTGCACTGGACGTAAAAGTTTTTGTTTTTGCACAAGATCAATTCTAATATCATCCAAATCATCCCAAATGCTTTACTTGGCACAAACACTAACTAAAATATAAAAACGCAATCATTACAATAGCAATAATCGTATTAAAACAAAATAAAAGAATGTAGAACAAATTTTTTTAAGATAAATATCGGTTGCCTCCCAACAAGCACTATCAGTTTATGACCCTAGCTAGGCATAATACATAGTATCAAGTGTTGTTATCCCTCCTATCAAGCTACTCAATCAAAAAACCATGCTTCTTAGGAATCAAGGGAGTAGGGTTGATAATAGGATCCCTTATCATGTTTATAAAATTGGGATGCACACTGATCATTTTGAGATCTTCGTTTCTTCTAATAGGTGTGATACTAGTATTCTTTAGGATATAGATAACTTTAGTATTTATCTTGGGGGAAGTACTAGCATTAGTTTGATAGGGAGTTAAAGCAGAACACATTTTATCAATGGCTTGCTTCAATTTATCAATTCTATCGAGACCTTGCTCCACCCTCTAATTAATCATTCTACCTTTCTCTTTTAGTTTTTTCAAAGTAATCCCTACCTTTCATCCAAACTGAGTAATATGATTGTGGATATTTTTATATAATTCGTCACTGTGTTCTATAGTAGGCATTTTGTTTTCAATAATTTCTAGCCTTTGCATAACATGCTCCAAAGTCAATGTTGTTTCATTAATAATGATAGGTGGTCATCCCACTAAATTTTTTGTGGCATTGACACTAGTAGAGAAATGACTATCCACAACTCTTGTTCGTGGCACGCCATTTCTCACCATGCCAACGTTAGTATTTTCAAATAGTGCTCGCATGGGCCAATTTCGTACGCCATAGCTATTAGCTTAGTGCTGGTGTTGCACATTAGGCCTGGCGTTGTACATTGAGGCTCATTAGGCCCACGCGAGGTCTAGTCGGTTTTAACAACTCCCGACGCAGTAAAACCTTATAATTTCGTCCCCACTCTATCTATCTCCAACTCCACCTGTCCCCTCTCCTCTCGATCCCCGCTGCCCCGCTCGATGCAACCGCATCCTGACGCTGCCCGTCTCCGTCCGACACCGCCTCGCCTGACCCGACCCGTTTCGTCCCCGCCCAACGCCCAACACTCAAGGATAGGTACATCTACTCTATCATCCCCACCACATCTATCTAGCACTAGATCAATTCATCGTAAGGATTTTACTGTCGGGACCCCGATCCTAAGCCATAGGAATCCAGCCTGTAACACATCGCATCCCTTTGCGGTCTGACACACGGTTAACCCCACGACTGCCACCTTACCTTAGCCGGGACCGTTTGCGCCTTTTGACTCACGTATGCATTTGTGTCACTAGCATTCCAATGTCAAAGAACCCGGGTTGACATAACTAGTCATAAACTCAAGTGGCTCAACTGTATAGAGACAGGCATACATAACCAGCAAAGCAGGTGTCGGTCATCAGCGAGTGTAGACGAGTCATAGCAAGCTACAAGGACTCCATTACACCGCGTGGCATTTCCCCGTAGGGACACACACAACAAGTAAGAAGGATACATGCCTGTCAACCAATGTGTCCGGAGGAGTAGCGAACTACCAAGGCTCGATGGAAACACAAAGGAGCATTTCTCTGTATAGAGAGCTACTAAGGGCATACGACTAGGTGTAGAATCCCATACATGTCACAGTACATCACACGTATGCATGACATACTAGATATGCATAGATACAACAATGGCATCACAACATAACCATACAACAACACAACATTTATTTAAAAGACTCGGAAGAGTCTTGCATAATAAGTTCATACAGGTAGGGGTCACATGACCCGACACTCAAGTCATACAAGCAAAGTCATACAAGCCAAGAAGAAACATTAAAGCTGTCTGAGTACAGACAGTTGAAAGGAAAAGGCATAAAGCGTGACTATCTACACATCCCTTCTGAAAGGGGCCAGGTCATAGCTGGGACACCAGCTACTCGTCATCATCGAGGTCTAGACAGAACCCACCTGTTCGCTCGTGGGTATCTTCTGCAACATTTAGTAAACAAACATGAGTACAAAGGTACTCAGGAAGACTTTAGAACAGATCTATCTACTCATGCACATGTATCAAAAAGGGGGTTGTGGGGTTTCATGCGGCAAGCCAGCTTTGACTCTTGACTAGACTATACTACAATTTTAAATAGTTTTAAACAACTTTGGTATGTCGTACACGAGTCCACTACCACCACAACAATACACTATCATGAATTCCTTCCCGTCTCCCTACAGAAATGCAATACATGATACTCACACTTATCTTGATACTTTTATGAGTAGCCATTAAAGTTATCTATGAACAACATATGTCTCCAAGTAGTCCATATCCGCGGACGCGGCTATTCAAATAGATCATGACCCTGTAGGGGTGTACTACTTCACACACGCTCTCGCCACTTATCGCCATGTGCACGTCATGCACCTCGATAACCTTCAAGCGGAAGCCCAGCGAGGGAGTCGGCCACGACCATTAACAGACTAATATCTAGTCCAGGTTTATCGCCTATTTTAGAGTGAACCTGCACGGAAGTCCGGCCGAGGTTTTCGCTACGGCCCCAAACGATGTGTGCAGGGTTCGCAAGCCCACCATCAGGGTGCCACTTGGTACATCGTGCCAGTGCCTACCGCATCATAGGCCACCTCTAAGCTGAGCGCTATGCACGGCCTCTAGCATGACTATAAACACGAGAAACTACTTGCAACTCCTGGACCGAGTGCTAGGAGATTAATAAGTCGAGTGGGGTCATATTTCACGGTCGAGCATGTGGTAGTAACTAGGCTTGGAATACATACACGGAAATCAGTTCCTAAGGACGGTTCCAATGAAGCAACCCGCCATGTACTCCTACACAGCCTTTCATCGGTACCTTTACCAAATCAGGTTCTACACTTTTTCTTTGTCACTAGAACACATTCATCCATTCCTGTTCATCACCCTAATGAAACAGACCTGACACAACTCTAGGCATAGCAAGCATAGCAGGATAAGACACATCATGGCTCAAGCAACTACTAGGTATGCTAGGTTGCAAAGTTTGGCTATTTACTGTGACAATGACACGTCATGCAAAGGAATAGGTTCAGCTACCGGAGTAAAGCATTTGAAATATTTTGTCCTAATGCAATAAGTGGGAGCAGGAGTAGGAACATGGGATGTTATCGGGATGATCAAAAGGGTGCTTGCATTGTTGCTCAGTGGAAGCATTAAATCCATCAGTCGGATATTCGGACTTATCCCGAGGGGCAGAGCCTACCAAATAATAACGACAATCAATATCATACAACTGCAACAATATGATGCATGATCATCACATGAAATGAAATGTAGCATGGTTTGAGGTGACTAACAGAACCTTAGTTTGATTGTTATTTGAATTAAAAATTCAAATAGTATTTTAAAGTAGGTCATTTATTAAATTCATTTAATTGATTTGACCTGATGTTGTTTCATAACTTTGTTTGTCATGCATGAAAGTAGCACCATTGTGTTCATTGAATTTCTCCGATAATTTTACATATATTATTTGTCAAATATGTAGTTATATTCAATTTTCTATGAATTTTCAAAGTTTTCAGCATTTCTGGAATTATTTTAAATCACGAAATTGATTTATTGCACCAGGTTAACGTTACTGGGTCAACAGGGGCTGGCCAGGTCAAACCTGATTAGTGGGGCCCACTGGTTAGTGTCTGAGGGACTAATCCCGTGATGACTAGACGCGAAGTGGGATTTGACTCACCCTGGGGCCCATTGTTAGTGGTTGTTTAGTATTTGATAAATTTCTTTAATCCTGATTAGGTTAGTCGTAATTAACCAGGGGCTGGCCCCACTTGCCATAGACTATCGAGAGTCAACACACGAGCACTAGGGGTCAAACCCACCGGCGATGAGCCGCCGGTGGCTCCATGGACGACGGAGGGCATCGGGAATGCTCCTCTGGCGACCAAATGGACGACCCTTCGCGTGCGAGTTCATTTTTGCTAGTCTCAGGGGCTGAAGCGGCCGGAGTTGACGCCGGCGACGAGCTCAACAGCTGCCGGAGCTCGGGCAACGTTGATCTCATCGAAGCATGGCGCACTACGACTACGACTAACCATCTACTCATCTTACTTGACGAGCTGGAGCCGATGGTGGCCTTGGAATGACCAACCGATCATCAGAGCATCACCTGCGACGAGCTTCCACGGCGGATCTCGTCGGGCTCTGGTGAAATCAAGGCTTAGAACTCGGGATCGAGGGGGAAAAGAGGGGGAAAGGCACCCTGAGCTCACGGGGGTTGCAGAGGCGTCGAGAGCGGGCTCGGGGATGGCCTGGAGAGGGAGAATGACGACGGCGAACATCGGCGATCCGAAGAAGAACACGACGTCGATGGGGCAATGCAGGGCTCGAGGGCTTGATTCCGTTGGTGTGGAGGACAAGCTTGACGTGGCGGAGACGATGGCGTGCTCGGGGAGGCTTGCTGTGGCCGGAGACGACAGCGAGCTCGAGATCGAGCTCGGCTCCAATGGCGGCTGAGAGGAGAGAGAGAAGGAGACTGAATGGGGAGGGGGAAATGCCTGATATGGGTTGCGGGGGAGCTTATCTCCCTCGACAGCACGACAGGGTGGCCAGGCAGGCACCCACGTGCGTGCCCTCGCTGGAGGAAGCGGCGGCCACCTTCTACTGCCTACTGTCGAGGAGGAAGACGATATTAGAGGTGTTGGGCTGGGCCAGGTGAGCGACAGGTAAGGTTTTTCTTTTTTTTCATTTATGTTTTCTGTTTAACCTTTCTCACATTTGGTTATTTCATTTTTGGCTCCAAACTATTCCTATAAATAATGAATATAATTATGGGGTGTTATTTGAAATATTTCCAAGCCCACAAAAATGTTTCAACATTTTATGATATTCTGAAATATTTAAAACCCATTATTTGGATATTATCAGTGGCTTTTGTGGTTTAAAAAATATCAAAACTATTTTAAAAATAATATCCACCCGTTGAATATTGTTTCCAATATTTATCAAAAAGGGTGGGATTTTATGAAGGCCATTTTGGGTTCATTGAAATTCACACTCTTTTTATTTTGGTTGAGCAAGGTGAGGTGCTAGGGTTTCTTTCATCCCTATTTTCATTTTAATGCAAGAATTAAAACATGAGCACAATGTTGCGAAACATCAAAAGGAATTCTAGGGATGTGACAACTCACCCCCAAAAAAAAGAATCTTGTCCCGAGATTTGGAAGTCGTCGGGAAGAGCGCGGGATACTCAAGTCGGAGATGGTCCTCTCTTTCCAATGTTGCTTCTTTTTTAGAATGATTTGACCATTGAACTTTAAGAAACTTGAGGTTTCGACGTAGAGTGGTACGCTCAGCTTGATAAAGAATACGAATAGGGTATTCTCGGTATGAAAGGTTATCCTGGATATCAAGCGTTTCGTGGTCCACTTCACGGATAGGATCCGAGAAGCAATGCCTGAGTTGCGAGACGTGGAAAACATCATGAACCTTGGAAAGATGCGGAGGAAGTTCCAATTGGTAGGCAACTTCTCCTCGTTTGGCAAGAATGCAAAAAGGACCAATGTAGCGAGGAGCCAATTTGCCTTTGGTACCGAATCGATGGGTACCCTTCAAAGGTGTAACCCGAAGGTAATCTTTCTCGTCAACTTCAAAGGTCACAGCCTTATGATGATGATCATATTGGCTCTTTTGACGAGATTGGGCTGTTTTCAACTTTTCATGAATAATGTGAACTTGCTCTTCTGCTTCCTGGATCATATCCGGACCAAAGAGTTGCCTCTCTCCGGTTTCTGACCAATTAAGAGGTGTTCGACATCTTCATCCATAGAGAACTTCAAAAGGGGCTTTGCCCAATCTTGATTGATAACTATTGTTATAAGCAAATTCGGCGAATGGAAGACACTTCTCCCAATTCGTACCGAACGATATAACACAAACTCGAAGCATATCCTCTAGAATTTGATTTACTCTTTCTACTTCACCACTTGATTGAGGATGGAAATTAGTGCTAAAAGATAGGTGAGTCCCCATGGCATTTTGAAAGCTTTCCCAGAAACGAGAAGTAAAAATACTTCCACGATCTGAATTAATCTCCAATGGAACACCATGAAGAGACACTATTCGAGAGATATATAACTCTGCTAGCTAGCTAGCTGTTATACTCTCACGAACTCGAAGAAAATGAGCTACTTTGGACAGACGGTCAATGACAACAAAGATAGCATTATTCCCTTTCTTGGTCCTGGGAAATCCAGTGATGAAATCCGTACTAACTTTAACCCATTTGCATTCAGGAATAACTAAAGATTGAAGGGTACCAGTAGGCCTTTGATGTTCCGCTTTAACTCAACGACAAATGTCGGAGTTAGCAACGAACTCATCAATTTCTCTCTTCATCCTAGTCCACCAGAACCTCTGGCGTAGGTCCTGATACATCTTAGTACTAGCAGGATGAATCGTGAGAGGAGATTCATGAGCCTCCTTAAGGATCAACTGCCTCAGATGTGGATTCTTAGAACCACTAGACGGTTCTGGAAGAACACAACATCTTGATCATTCATAGATAATTCTTTACCGTTTCCGCTAGTAATATTCTCCTTGATCCGTGATATACCCTTATCACGCTTTTGGCCAGCTATGATTTGATCCCTAAGAGTAGGTTTCGCCACCAGGGTAGAAAGGAATCCTTGAGGAACAATGTGGAGGTTTAACTTCCGAAATTCCTCATAGAGACGTGGTTGACCTCATTGTAACATCAGATTGTTACAATAAGCCTTACAACTTAGTGCATCAGCCATGACATTGGCCTTCCCCGGGGTGTAAGTTATCCCTAAGTCGTAATCTGTGATCAACTCAACCCACCGTCTTTGCCTGAGATTCAAATCCGACTGGGTGAAGATATATTTCAGACTTTGGTGATCAGTGAAAATTTCGCAACGATTACCAAGAAGGTAATGTCGCCAGGTTTTTAGTGCATGGACCACAGCTAGAAGCTCAAGACCATGTGTGGGATAATTCTCCTCATGTGGACGCAACTGTCGAGATGCGTATGCAATCACATGACGATCCTGCATGAGAAAGCAACCTAATCCTTGTCGCGAGGCGTCGCAATAGATAACAAAGTCCTTAGAGAAATCTGGTGGTAGCAACACAGGTGCGGAAGTGAGGCGTCTTTTTAGTTCCTGAAAACTAAGCTCACACTATGGTGTCCACTGGAACTTTTTAACTTTCTTGAGGATTTCAATTAAAGGCTTTGCAACCTTGGAGAAGTTCTCGACAAAGCGGCGACAATAGGTCGCTACACCAAGAAAACTCCTAACTTGCTTAACCGATTCAGGTTGAGTCCAATCAAGGACATATTGAACTCTCTCGGGATTGACAGCAATACCATTACTAGAGATTACATGGCCTAGATAGGTCACTTTTGGTAACCAAAATTCACATTTTGAAAACTTGGCATAAAGGCGATGCTCTCGAAGTTTCATCAATACCAGCCTTAAATGCTCAACATGTTCTTGTTTGTTCTTCGAGTAGATGAGAATATCATCGAGGTATACCACGACGAATTTATCCAAATACTCCATGAAGATCGAATTCATCAAGCGAGGGAAGGTGGCTGGGGCATTGGTCAAACCGAAGGACATGACTTTGTACCCGTATTGGCCATAACGAGTGACAAAAGCCGTTTTTGGAATGTCCCCGTTCTTGATCTTGATTTGATGGTATCCCAACCTCAAATCCATTTTGGAGAAGATTGAGGATCCAGCGAGATGATCATACAGATCGTTCATCCTAGGGAGCGGATACTTGTTCTTCATGGTGACCAGATTAACTGGTCGATAATCTACAACCATCTGATCCGTTCCATCCTTGTTCTTGACGAAGAGGATGGGACAAGCCCAAGGAGAATAGCTAGGTCGAATGAAATCTTCATTCAAGGCCTCATCTAGTTGTTTCTTAAGTTCGGCTAGCTCTAAGGGTGCCATCTTATTGGGTCTTCTGGCTATTGGGACAGTTCCCGGAACAAGATCTATCACAAACTCTACATCCTTGTCAGGTGTAATTCCTGACAGTTCTTCTGGATAAACATCCGGAAAGTCACGGACTACCAGAATGTCTTCAAGTTCTGGAAGAGGACTAGCATTGAGGGAATAGAGCTGGCATTTGGCAACTCGAGTTGAGACATTAACTATCTCACCCGATGGATGGGTAAGCTGAACATTCCTAGAATGGGTATCAATCTTGGCGTAATGAGCTGACATCCAGTCCATATCGAAGATGATATTGATATCTGAGGATTTAAGAGCTATCAATGATGCAAGAAAAACTAGCATGTCTACTAGAATTTCATTGTTATAACTTGTCCTAGAAGTCTGCCATTTACTACCAGGAGTTTGGACCACTAATGGAATTAGCATATCACAAAAGGACATGTTATGCAATTGCGCATAACTTTCGGAAATGAAGGAATGAGATGACCCAGTATCAAAAAGAACAGACGCTGGGTGACGATTGACAAGGAGCATACCCAAAATAACGTCGGGATCCTCTGCAGCTTCTTCTCCTGAAACATAATTCATGCGGACACGTGCAGGAGTTGGCTTCACATAATATGCCTTGCCCGACTTGCCTTGCCCAAGAGACTTTCGAGGTTGCTTGGCAGCGATATTCTAGGGACACTCACGCGAATAGTGTCCTGGTTCTCCACACTTGTAACAGATCACCTGATTGGCACGTGGTGCAGCATTGGAAGCTGGACCACCATAGGTCTTGGCTGGGGGGGGGGGGGGGTTGGTCTGGTTTGCCTGAGGCGCCACATAGGATGGCCTCGGGCTATATCTTGGCGGCAGAGAACTATTCGGGACCCACACCCGGCGCTTCTGAAACGCTGAACCGGATGAGGAGCTGAAATCGCGAGAGTTCTTCTTCGTGGCTTCATAGTCGGTATGAACAGTCTCGGCACTGATCGCCTTGTTGACTAGAGCTTGGAAACTTGAACATTCATGAAGGCGCACGTCACGACGAAGTTCGGGGCTCAGTCCTTTACGAAATCTTGCTTGCTTCTTGGCGTTAGTTTACACCTCTTCAGTTGCGTAGCGAACGATATTTCCGAACTCGCGGCTATAATCATCCACGGTCAAATTTCCCTGAGTGAAGGCACATAATTCCTCTCTCTTACGGTCCATTAGACCCTCTGGAACGTGATGCAGATGGAAAGCTTCACTGATATCAGTTCAAGTGGCTGCTGGTCTGGCAGGACGCATATCTTCATAATTCTCCCACCACAAATTGGCGGGGCCTTCCAGAAAGTACGCAGCGAAGATCACCTTGTCAGGGTCAGCAACATTGGCAGAGCGTATCTTGCACGATATACTGCACAACCAGTCATCAGCGTCGAGAGGATCGACAGAATGATGGAATTTCGGGGGATTTAGCTTCACAAAGTCATTGAGGGACAATGTGTCCTTTCACGAGTGATGAGCCGTGTTTTGTTCAATACGCTCTAGCAGACGGTTGGTCTCCCTCTTGTTCCTTTATGCCTCCAGCATAACCTCCGCCAGAGAAGGAGGGTGAGGCAGTTCCTCCTGTGCTGCCTAACTACCTTGTCCCTGCTCATGGCTAGGGGCGCGGTTGTGCCTGGTAAACACCATCCTGGCAAACAAACTCACAACTTAGACTAGATCAACATCAATGCTAGCTATAGTTTAAGAATGCACTGAGCAACATGGAATGCGGAAATGAACATCCGAACAACAAGGTAACAAGCAAACTGCTATATATACACCATGGTTCTTACACACCATAACATAGTTCAGTACAACCTCAAACTGAAAAGCCAACTGCTGAAAAGATGATACTACTCATCAGAGGCTTTCCAAGCTTCTTATACATTATTTATCTATGCCTCCAGAACTCATCTCACAACATAGTCATATTCCACAATACACACAGGACTATGGAAATATAACTACTACAATACTACTATTCCACTCACGGGCTCAAGCATCCGCATAAAACATCTCATACAGATTGCCTCCATGACCTGGGAGCTGAACCTGCAGATCAGGAAATACTCTAGCCTGAGACCCCTGGGAACCGTAAGGACACGGATGTGGCCTCGGTCCCCTGACTGGTGGTAACATAGGTCCCCGGAGAGGGGTGACACCTCCGATAGCAGGCCAGTCAACATGAGCTGGAAGATAAGTCCTAACTGGGTTCAACATCTCCATATTTCCATAGCCTGTCTGAACTACACGTGTCAGCTGTGTCAAAGCTGTCCACAGATGGGCACAAGTAGCATAAAGCTCCATATGAAGGGCACGAGCATCTCGGTCTCTATGTTCTAACATCTGGGTGGTAATCTGCAGCAACGGATCCTCCAAAGAAGAATCAAAGTAGACTCCACTGAGATATCCTTCTTCTCCTGGCTGAGAAGCTGGAACATAACAGAACTCTGAATTCTGCAGCAGTGCATGTCTGACTCTCATGATGGTCAACATTGAATAGGCGGCATCTTGTACCGCCATGTCAACGGTAACCCCCAATCCATAAGACCAATGGATCGGCTCCTTGGCTCCAGGGTAATCTGGGAATGCTCTAACGGAGCACAGATACTGACTCTGGTTGAAATCCCGGTACTGCTCCTCCACTGCATACTCTGGGTACCAGCGGTAACCGGCAACTGACATCATCCTGACCAGCATGGCCGTGTGACCAGGTACATCAATTCACCTAGTCAGACGGACCACCTGACGAAAAGGACGGACATGCATATGAAATAGAGAATAATGCAAAAGCATTAGAGCTCTGGAAATGAAATTGGGCAGCATAACGGCTGTAAATGCTCAAAAACAATTTTGAGACAACCCACAAAAGATTGAATAGCATAACCACACAACTATCAAGTTCAAATTCCATGGTGATCAAATATATATATTTTTTCCTTGGAACAAAAGTAAATTAGGATTGACTCTCGAACAGCTTTCCTACAATCTAACAATTAGTAACACGCAATCCTAAGAGATAGATAATAAACCTAGTTCTTAATCCCCGTAGAAAAGACGAGGATGACCAGAACAGAATGACTTGAGAAGAGAAGCAAGATCCCTACGTTCCCTTCCATAAACAATTCACTTACATATAACTAAAGCATTTCTAGACTCGACTTCGACCAGTTTGGCTTGGTAATCCTACAGTCAGTCAGGCTCTGATACCAACGCTGTCGGGACCCCGATCCTAAGCCATAGAAATCCAGCCTGTAACACATCGCATCCCTTTGCGGTCTCACGCATGGTTAACCCCACGGCTGCCACCTTAACTTAGCCGGGACCATTTGCACCTTTTGACTCATGTATGCATTTGTGTTGCTAGCATTCCAATGTCAAAGAACCCGGGTAGACATAACTAGTCATAAACTCAAGTGGCTCAACTGTATAGAGACAGCCATAAATAACCCAGCAAAGCAGGTGCCGGTCATCAGCGAGTGTAGAGGAGTCATAGCAAGCTACAGGACACAACAACTAAGAAGGATACATGTCAGTCAACCAATGTGTCCGGAGCAGTAGCGAACTAGCAAGGCTCGGTGGAAGCACAAAGGGGCATTTCTCTGTATAGAGAGCTACTAAGGGCATACGACTAGGTGTCGAATCCCATACATATCACAGTACACGTACGCATGACATACTAGATATGCATAGATACAACAATGGCATCACAACATAACCATACAACATCACAACATTTATTTAGAAGACTCGGAAGAGTCTTGCATAATAAGTTCATACAGGTAGGGGTCACATGACCCGACACTCAAGTCATACAAGCAAAGTCATACAAGCCAAGCGAAAGCATTAAAGATGTGTGAGTACAGATGGTTGAAAGGAAAAGGCATAAAGCCTGACTATCTACACATCCCTTTTGAAAGGGGCCAGGTCATAGCTGGGACACGAGCTACTCGTCATCATCGAGGTCTAGGTAGAACCCACCTCTTGGCTCGTGGGTATCTTCTGCAACATTTATTAAACAAACATGAGTACAAGGGTACTCAGCAAGACTTTAGAACAGATCTATCTACTCATGCACATGTATCAATAAGAGGGGTTGTGGGGTTTCTTGCAGCAAGCCAGCTTTGACTCTTGGCTAGACTATACTACAATTTTAAATAGTTTTAAACAACTTTGATAAGTCGTACAGAGTCCACTACCACCACAACAATACTCTATCATGGATTCCTTTCTGTCTCCCTACGGAAATGACATACATGATACTCACACTTATCTTGATACTTTTATGAGTAGCCATTAAAGTTATCTATGAACAAGATATGTCTTCAAGTAGTCCATATCCACGAACGTGGCTATTCGAATAGATCATAACCCTATAGGGGTGTACTTCTTCACACACGCTCTCGCCACTTATCGCCAAGTGCACGTCATGCACCTCGGCAACCTTCAAGCGGAAGCCCAGTGAGGGAGTCGGCCACGACCGTTAATCACACTAATATCTAGTCCAGGTTTATCGCCTATTTGAGAGTGAACCCGCACGAAAGTCCGGCCGAGGTTTCCGCTACGGCCCCAAATGATGTGCGCAGGGTTCCCAAGCCCACCATTCGGGTGCCACTTGGTACACCATGCCACTGCCTACCGCATCATAGCCCACCTCTTAGGTCAGCACTATGCACGACCTCCAGCATGACAATAAACACCAGAAACTACTTGCAACTCCTGGACTGAGTGCTAGGCGATTAATAAGTCGAGCGGGTCATATTTCAGGGCCCAGCATGTGGTAGTAACTAGTCTTGGATTACATACACGTAACTCAGTTCCTAAGGATGGTTCCAATGAAACAACCCGCCATGTAATCCTACATAGCCTTTCATCTGTACCTTTACCAAATCAGGTTCTACACTTATTCCTTGTCACTAGAACACATTCATCCATTCATGTTCATCACCCAGATGAAACATACCTGACACAACTCTTGCCATAGCAAGCATAGCAGGATAAGACACATCATGGCTCAAGCAACTACCAGGTATGCTAGGTTGCAAGGTTTGGCTATTTACTGTCACAATGACATGTCATGCAAAGGAATAGGTTTAGCTACCGAAGTAAAGCATTTCAAATATTTTGTCCTAATGCAATAAGTGGGAGTAGGAGTAGGAACATGGGATTTTATCGGGTTGATCAAAAGGGTGCTTGCCTTGTTGCCAAGTGGAAGGATTAAATCCGTCAGTCGGATATCCGGACGTATCCAGAGGGGCACGGCCTACCGAAATAATAACGACAATCAATATCATACAAATGCAACAATATGATGCATTATCATGGCATGAAATGAAATGTAGCATGGTTTGAGGTGATTAACAGAACCTTAGTTTGATTTTGATTTGAATTAAAAATTCAAATAGTATTTTAAAGTAGGATATTTATTAAATTCATTTAATTGATTTGACCTAAAAGTCGGATATTCATTTAATAGTGTTTCATAACTTTGTTTTTCATGCGTGAAACTAGCACCATTGTGTTCATTGAATTTTTCTGATCATTTTACATATATTATTTGTCAAATTTGGAGTTATATTCAATTTTCTATGAATTTTGAGAGTTTTCAAAAAATTTGGAATTATTTTTAATTACAGAATTGATTTATTGCGCCACGCTGACGTCACTTCGTTAACAGGGCTGGCCAGGTCAAACCTGACCAGTGGGGCCCACTGGTCAGTGTCACAGGGACTAATCCCGTGCTGACCACAGGCTAAGTGGGGTTTGACCCACCCTAGGGCCCATTGTAAGTGGCTGTTTAGTATTTAATAAATTTCTTTAATCCTGATTAGGTTAGTCCTAATTAACCAGGGATTGGCCCCACTTGCCATAAACTCTAGGGAGTCAACCCACCAGCGCTCGGAGTCAAACCCACCGGCGATGAGCCGCCGGTGGCTCTAGGGACGGCGGAGGGCATCAGGAATGCTCCTCCAGCGACCAAATGGACGGCGGAAGGCACCAGAGGAACGACCCTTCACCCGCAAGTTCATTTTTGCTAGTCTCAGGGGCTGAAGTGGTCGGAGTTGACGCCGGCGACGAGCTCAGCGGCTGCCGGAGCTCGGGCAGCGTTGAGCTCATCAAAGCAGGGCACACTACGGCTACGGCTAAGCATCTATGCGTCCTACTTGACGAGCTCGAGCTGATGGTGGCCTCGCAATGACCAACCGATCACCAGAGCATCACTGGCGACGAGCTTCCACGGTGGATCTTGTCGGGCTCCTGTGAAATCGAGGCTTAGAACTCGGGATCGAGGGGAAAAAGAGGAGGAAAGGCACCTTGAGCTCACGGGGGTTGCAGAGGCGTCGAGATCCCGCTCGGGGATGGCCTGGAGAGGGAGAACGACGGCGTGAGGACAAGCTTGACGATGTCGATGGGGCGATGCAGGGCTCGGGGGCTTGATTCCATTGGCGTGGAGGACAAGCTTGAGAAGGCAGAGACGATGGCATTCTCGGGGAGGCTTGTTGTGGCCGAAGACGAGGGGCGAGCTCGAGCTCGAGCTCGGCTCCAATGGCGACCGAGAGGAGAGAGAGAAGGAGACCGAATGGGGAGGGGGAGACGCCTGGAATGGGTTGCGGGGGAGCTTATCTCCCTCGCCAGCACGACAGGGCGGCCGGGCAGGCACCCAGGTGCGTGCCCTCGTCAGAGGAAGCGGCGGCCACCTCCTGCTGCCTAGTGTCGAGGAGGAAGACGACAGGGGAGGTGGTGGGCTGGGACAGGTGAGCGACAGGTAAGGTTTTTCTATTTTTTCATTTCTGTTTTCTGTTTAACCTTTCTGACATTTGTTTATTTCATTTTTGGCTCCAAACTATTCCTATAAATAATGAATATAATTACGGGGTGTTATTTGGAATATTTCCAAGCCCACAAAAATGTTTCTACATTTTATGATATTCTGAAGTATTTAAAACCCATTATTTGGATATTATTAGTGGCTTTTGTGGTTTAAATAAAATACCAAAACTATTTTAAAATAATATCCACCCCTGAAATATTGTTTCCAATATTTATTAAAAAGGGTGGGCTTTTATGAAGGCCATTTTGGGTTCATTGAAATCACACTCTTTTTATTTTGGTTGAGCAAGGTGAGGTGCTAGGGTTTCTTTCATCCCTATTTTCATTTTAATGCAAGAATTAAAACATGAGCACAATCTTGGTAAACATCAAAAGGAATTCTAGGGATGTGACATTTACATACAAACCTAGGTGAACCACGACATGATAGATAAATTGTTGTACTACTAGCTATAGTAGAATATGTAGGTGAATTCGCCATGATAGATAAACTGTTGTGCTACTAGTTGTAGTAGAACATGTAGGTGAACATGTAGCACTAGTTGTTGAACATGTACTATTAGTTGTTTATTTCATCGATACTACTAGCTGTTTAGTTCATCAATACTGCTAGCTGTAAGAACCATGATATGTCAATTAACTATTCAATCTTGACAATCTGCCTTTGTGTTTCCCCTTTCATTATGTAGTGGCAAAAATTGCCATGATAGATAAAAGAGCACACTATAATTCATAATGATTCGTACTTATACTAAATTCTTCATTCTAAGATGGTGAGCTTTCATTATAAATTTTAATTTTCTTGTGTACATAATTTGAAAAACACATATGGACGTGTCAAGCAACAACGAATCGGTGGGCGACGTGGAGAAGTGGAATTAGTGGGTCTTAGAGTCGTCAGAGTGGAGAATCAAAAAACTAGAAGGAAACAATGCCGAAGTAAAGAATGAAAGAGATGAGTTGCTCATAGAGGGTGTTAATGCCCTCACTAAGGTAAGATGAGGGATAAGTTGAGAAACGATAGGGATGAACTCAATATGAAGAAAAAACAGCTCAAGACAGAGAGGATTGAGCTACAGACAATTGTTACTCATTTCAAACAAGATGGAGAGAGCAATCGGAACAAGATGCACCAGCTCAGGATAATCCTTGATGATGAAGAGATTAGTTAATTAATTAGTACTAAGTTTTAAACTATGAAGTTTATGAGTATGTTTAAATGGTCAATACTAAGTTTTAAACTATGACGTTTATGAGTTTGTTTAAATGATCAGTACCTTTTCTGAAGTTTAAGCTCTTAGTTTTTGAAGTAGTATTTTTTATTATAAAAAAACAAATAGCTAGCGTTGGACAATTTCGCATGCCATAAACATGTGAAATACTGCTTGCGTCGTCTCCAACGCCAATAGTACTTTTCAACTCTGACGCAATATTGGGGCATTGGGTGTCTACGCCAGCAAGGCCATTTTTGTCACGCCATAGCTAGGCTTTGCTGCACTACCGTGAAAGCATCCGATGTACAACTAATTAAGAAATTAGCACTGATAATAGTATCAAGCACAAATCTATACCAAGTAGTAATATCCACATAGAAATTACGTAGCAAGATGTTGGTCGCTTGCCTACGAGTTGATCTATTTTGAGCATCGCAAATCCTATGCAAAGCATCTTTTGAACTTTCTCCTCCCCTTTGTTTAAAGTTAAGCACCTCATTCTCGGGAGTACACAGAACAAGAGAAGAACTAGTCGTAGTAACACGCAAAAAAGTAAACTAGTAAAGATACATGTTTTAGTTTTTTTATATTTTTAATCGAGAAAATATAAAGGCAAATAAAAATTAGAACAATCGAATGATGATTTGTGTGAAGGAACATGATAAGAATTTGATGATACTCCCCGGCAACGACGCCATAAATTATTCCTGCTGCTTGTAAACTTTGTTGGGTATTTCTCCAAAAAGGAGGGGAGATGCATCACACTAGAGATAAGTAGTTACTTTAGTGAGAACCATGTTTACTGAACCATAGGATTATTAAGAAAACCCTCGCCGTCAACACCTACACATACATAACCAAACACTTGCACCCAACGCGAGCAAGAGGCTTGTCAACACCATTGAACTCGTTACTTGCAAGGGTTAAATAGTGATAGATAGATAATATAA
Organism: Hordeum vulgare subsp. vulgare; assembly: GCF_904849725.1. NCBI lineage: Eukaryota > Viridiplantae > Streptophyta > Magnoliopsida > Poales > Poaceae > Hordeum > Hordeum vulgare. The sequence continues at coordinate 414,334,178 of NC_058524.1, forward strand.
ATACAAAAGTAAATAGAAGAAAATAAATGGTATGAATATTTTTGTGGTTTTTGTAATATAATTTGCGTAGACACGGGGGACATAGTTTTAGCTAGAGGCTTCTCTCATGAAGAAGAATACGGTGGGTAGACAAATTACTATTGGGCAATTGACATAATAGCGCATAGTTATGGCATCTTATTCAAGGCAATGATCGCGTGTATAGGCATCACATCTATAACCAAGTAGACCGACCCCTTCTTGCATCTAGTACTATTACTTCACTCATCGCCGCTATCCAGCATGCATCTAGAGTATTATGTATGAAATAGAGTAATCTTGAAGCAAGATGACATGATATAGACAAAGTAGACTCAAGCAATACGATTAAACCCCACCGTTTTATACTTAATGACATCAATACAAATATGTGTCATGTCCCTTTCTATCACAGTGGTTGAGGACCGTGAGATTGAACCCATCACAACGCACCACTCCAAGTGAAGATAAATCAATCTATTTGGCCAAACCAAAATGCTAGATCGGAGAGAAATACGAAGCCATAATAATCATGCATAAAAGAATTCAAAGAAGACTCAACTAATATTCATAAATAATCTGATCATAAACCCATAATTCGTCGGATTCCAATAAATGCACGGCAAAGAAGATTACATTGAATAGATCATTGTGGGGATTGTGCTGAACTTTATATTCAAGATAGAAGAGAGAGAACAAGTCATCTAGGTACTAGCTATGGACCCGTAGGTCTGTAGTCGACTACTCACACAACATCATAGAGGAAGCAAGGTTGATGTAGATGGCCTCCATGATCAATCCCCCCTCCCGCAGGGCACCGAAAAAGGTTTCCAGATGGCCTCCCGTCGGAATAGAGACTTGTGGCTGCGGAAAAAGTGTTTCATGTATGTTTTCTCAACATTTGAGAATTTATAAGGGTGAAATAAGGCCAGACGGATCCACGAGGGGCCCATAAGGTAACATGGCATGCCTACCCCCTGGGTGCGCCAGGTTGCCTTGTCGTCTCCTCATGCCACTTCTGTCCTACTTCTGAACCTTCCAGGTCATCTTTTGTCGAGAAAAAAATCATCAAAAAGTTTCATGATGTTTGTACTCCTTTGGTACTCGTTTTCTGAAAAGCCAAAAACATGCAGAAAAAACAACTGACACTTGGCACTCGGTTAATATAATAGTTTCAAAAAATGATCTAAAACATCATATAAATGCATATAAAGCATAGAGGATTGATAATATAATAGCATGGAAGAATAAAAAAAATTATAGATGCGTTGGAGACATATCAATGACCATAAGGGGAAAAACAACCACGAGGTCGGATCCTCCCCTGGTCGCCACAACTGCTTGCCCCTCTCCACCAGGTCCACCGTTCAATATCACTCTGTCGGTAACCAACCCTCACAACATGTCGTACATCAAGGAGACATCTGCCAGTGCTACCAGGAGATGGGGACGTCGCTGCCATGGAGTGATGTCGATGTGCTAATCAACTAACATTTGTTGGACCACATGCCCATCCCATTGGTCTTGGTCGGGGCCGAGCCCGTCGCGGTAAGATCCAACGCCGCCAAGTCCAGGTGAGCCATGGGTGCCCACGTCGGCACGAACACCTGAGGCATCCCCACCACAAGATAAGGTACTTTATTTTGAAGAAACCCACCATTGGAGGAGGTGGTGCAAGCGCCATCGGCTACACAACCATCGCTGACGCCAGCGTCACATCCGTGGACGCCACGACCGTATGTTGACCTGTGACGCCCTTCATTTAATCTTAAGCTAATCATACAAGCAAATGGGTACGATCAAACTCAAGGACTCACGGGAAGAATCGCAACACAACTCTAGAAACAAATAAAACAACATCAACTTCATATTAAAAGCCAGGGGCCTCAAGGTCTAGAATACGGAAGCTCGATAAAAACAAGAGTAAGCGGAAGCAACAATATCTGAGTACAGACATAAAACATGGGATGCCTTAGAGAAGGATAGCACAAAAGGTACAACGATCGAACGAGGCGAGGCCTCCTGCCTGGGAACCTCCTAACTATTCCTATTCTTCAGCGGCCTCCATGAAGAAGTCATCAACGGGGTGGCAGGCGTCGGTAGGAAACTGCATCTCCTGGGCTCGATCATCTGGTCGCAGCAACAGATCAAGGGGTCAAAGGGGGAGCAAAGCAACAATGAGTACTCATCCAAAGTACTCGCAAGTCTTACATCATGACTATTCTAAATATGCATCAGTATCAAAGAAGGGGGTTGGTTATATGTGGACTGACTGCAGCAATGCGAGAATAGAGAGAGAAGGCCTAGTCCTATCGAAGACTAGCATATTCAGGGTCTTGTAGCAATAGATGAGAGCAGAACAGGTAACACCATTAAATAGTCATATTGTTGCAGCAATATTAAAGTGAGGTCACGCCTAGATATCCTCCCTGGACTCGCTACGAGGAAGCAATCCCGAGGCAACTAATTCCAGTTAAGAAACAATTGTAGTTGTAAAAGATCAGGGCACAACTCCAAGTCGTCCTGTAACCATGGACACGGCTATTCGAATAGTTAATTTTCATCCCTGCAGGGGTGCACCACATGTCCCGACGCGCTCGATAACACTCTGGCCGGATACACTTTTCTGGGTCCTGCCCCGCCTCGGAATATCGACACGTAGCAGCCCCACCTAAGCTCAGCAGAGAGGCCAGCCCGCCGATCTAAATCCTAAGCACCGAGGGTTCATGGGCCCAGTTCCCCTCCGCGCTCCTGCACGATGCCAGGGCGGCCGACGTCAGTCCTAGCACCGCTTAATCACAAGCATGATTCATATCGGGACCACTCGGGCACGCGCTGCTACATCGCTGACGTGTGAAGAGCTTCGGCTGATACCGCGACGTTGAGTACCCATAATTCTTCCCACGCAGACGGTTAGTGCGAAAAGGTCTCCGACCAACGCAGATCAAATACCCAAATCCATTAACATTTTAATTAGGCCATCGACACAATCTCGCGGGAATCCACCCGTCTTACCAACTAATAACCAATGATCCCAGTAGCATGGTCGAGTAACTGTGTGGTTGTAACATTGGGGGAATCCAAGGTATCACCCTCGTTGAATTCCGAACACTGTTTCCGTCAAGGTGGGCTTAGAGGAATCACCCTCGGGGGTCCCACACTTGAGGGGTTGCATGACAGAGGCATCGTCGCGAATGGTGAAGGAGGAATCACCCTCGATAACCACGACCGACTAGCTATACTACAGAGATATCATCAGGAGTACTTAGCGAGGTGTCACCCTCGGTACCCGATAGTATCTCTGTAGCATCGTATAACTAAGGGGGGTGTATGTGATGTGTCGGTTCTGGCTCGTCGATCAGGGATCGAGATTTGAAAACAAGCAGGGCAACTAGACTACGGGGTCAGAGGGGATGACTGCTCCACCAATACTAAGCAGATTTAAAGTACAGTACCGAAAGTAGCAGTTCATCAAAAATAGGCTATGCATAAGATATAGGCGCTAACTACAATAGTAGCAAAATACTAATGCAAGCAGTAGGAAGAAAGACATAGGCGATATAGGAATGATCAAGGGGGTTTGCTTGCCTTGCTGCTCTGCGGCAAAGGACTGATTGGCAGGGTCGTAGATGTACCCGGCAGCAGCGTCAGTCTCGGGGTCTACCGATAAGAAGAGGGGGAAGAAAAAATAAATAATAGCAACGGTGAAACACAATGCATGACATGGCAAGATGCAGTCTAGACATGAGCTAACGCAGCAACATCCGTCATAGACGGGTCAGAATAATATTTGACGATATTTTCCGGGTCTCGGGCTACTACCCGTCACATGGAAAACGATGGAAAAGTTCCACGTTAGCTATGCTATGGACGCATGACACACAAATGGACCATGTATCCGGGTTCGTCTCGTTGTGCTGATCAACTTTCATGTTGAAAATATTTTAATCTGACTTACGGATTAATTAATATTAATTTTTAAAGTTTTATTAATTATTTAGGAATAAAGAAACAAATTTAAATAATTTGAATAAAAGCAGTGATGACATCAGCATGATGTCATGCTAACATCAGCAGTTGACTGGTCAACTGACCAGTGGGTCCCATGCGTCATAGACACAAGTTTTTAATTAAGATTAAATAGTAATTAATCAAACTAATTTAGTGGGGGACCCACGTGTTATACTCTAATTATTCTAATTACCTAATCATCCATTTAAGTAGTTAACCAATTAATATATCAAATCATTTATTTATTTATTTTACTAATAAAACATATATATATTTGTACTTTTATTATTTTCTTAACAACGGTTGTGGGGCCTCCCTGTCAGTGGAAGTGGGGGGTTTGGCCCCACATGGCAATGGCCTAATGGCCACACACACACAACTCTTGGACAAACATTTTATACACACACATATACCATATACATACATAATACATACATCCATTCGTACATATACATACATACACAATATATACATGCATCTCATACATACGTATCTCATCTCTCTTTTCTAACAACTCTCTCCATGTCTCTCTTTGGTTTGTGTCAATGTCAACACATAGACACATAGGGAACCTCCACCTCCAACAAGAGACCAACGACGCCGGAATGAGGCGACGATCGCCGGAATGGAACCGGAGGTGAAGGAGAGGGAGAGGGGCGTTCTCACCGAGCCCTGTAGATGTGCAAGAATGAGCTCGGGGGAGGCTCGATGGAGGTTGGCGTCGGCGTCGAGGAAGCTCCGGTGGGGGAGTGTCCCCCCGGGGATGGGGCCGCCATGGGGAGCTCCGGCCGGTGGGGGTGACGGAGGTGAGGGGCGTCGCCGCCGGTGCGGAGGTCGCTGGTGGGGAACGCCGGAGAGGGAGGCCGGCAGAAGGGATCTCTGGCCGGATGGCCGCCGGCGGGTGTTGGGGCTCCCGTCGAATGGGAAGGAAGCCGAGAGGGGAGAAGGAGGGAGAGATCTGGGCGAGGGGCTCGGTCCCTGGGATCGGTTAGTGGGGAAGAACGAGAGAGACCGAGAGGAGGGCTGTCGATCTAGGGGAGCGTAGGGGAGGCCGAGAGAAGAGGGTGCCATGGGGGGGGTAGGCTCAAGAGCGAGGGGTAGGTGGGAGTTAGGTGGGCTCGAGGGGAGGGTGGGATATCTCGGTAGGTGGGGGGTGCGAGGTGCTGAGGGATGGGGTGTCCCTGGCGGCATGCGGGAGTGGGAAGTGGGACGGCGCGGGACACTTAGGGTTTGGGGAGTTGGGAGCGCCGGTTGGGTGGGGCCTCGCCGGCTGGGCCAACTTGGCCCAATTGGGCCATGGGCTTTACTGTTTTTTTTCTTTTTATATAATCTTTCATTTATTTTTAAACTAGAGTATTTTGATTTAAGAAAATACATAATTTGCACAATTATTTACGATGCATTAATAGACACTACTCAAAAAAGTTTGTTAATTATTTGTATTAGTTTGAACTCTCATAATTTAGAATAGGCAATTTAAATAATGTTTTGGCCTCTATTATAATTACTTTATGGCACTTAAATATATCAAATGATGTTGTTTGCTAGATAACATTACTTTGTGAATACCTGTGACCCAACCAAGATTTTAGTTTTTTTTTGGAGAAATAATTTATTTTTTACTTTATCTTTAATTTAAAAATGGCTTTGATTTTTATCAAGTGAAAGTTTAACTTAGTTAAACTTGACGACGTGGCACTATTAGCGAGTGATTACTATAGTCTAGCTACATTTATTAATGTAGCTTAATCCGGGGATGTCACAATTTGCCCCTACTAACAAGAATTCTCGTCCCGAGAATTAAGAGGTCGGAGGAAAGAGCTCAGGGTATTCATCACGAAGATGATTCCCGCGTGTTCCCAAGTGGTTTCATCTTCACAGTGATTTAACCACTACACTTTAAGGAACTTGGTGACCTTGCAACGAGCGTGACGTTCAGCGTGGTCGAGAATGCGGACCGGATGTTCCTAATAAGAGAGGTCTTGTTCCAGCTCAAGCATATCATGATCCACTGCTCGAATAGGATCCTTGAAGCAGCGGCGCAGCTGAGACATATGGAAGACACCATGAACCTGAGAAAGGTTCGCCGGTAGTCCCAATTGATAAGCCACTCTTCCACACCTTTTGAGATTAGTGAAAGGATCAATATAGCGAGTAGCTAACTTGCCCTTGATCCCAAAATGTTGTGCACCTCTAATTGGTGTGACATGAAGATAAGCCTTTTCGCCAGGCTGATAGACCATATCTCGATGATGACGGTCATACTGACTTTTCTGACGGGACTGAGTAGACTTCAGATTCTCATGAATAAAGCGGACTTGATCTTCATTGGGCTGGGCAACATCCGCACCGGAGAGGGATCGGTCCATTGAACGATGGCTCTGGAATTTCATACGAAGCCAAGTGCACACGATACTTTGGAGTCAAGGATGTACAGGAGAGCCAGGTTTCAATCCTGCGGAACTTTGGGTTATGGGTCCACCATGTGGGCCGAGAGTAGGCAGAGTGGTGACATATTATACGGTCTTGGTAGCAAGACATGTCAGAGGTAGCCTGTCAGTTACATTGGCAACAACATCCGTACCAAGGGCGGGGGACGACTAGAACCATTTTCCTGCTCATTGAAACGAGGCGGACCAATAGGCAAGGTCCTCGTCCACCGATGGTTACCGGAATGTTATCCACAATAGTAACACGGTCTTACTGACAGAGTCGTATACCGAGAATTTTACCTAAGCAGGGATTGAACACTGCTTAGATAAGTTATGCCACAGGAAAGGTCAAACGAACAATGGGAAGGAAATGTGTTCACACACACAAGTTTTTGAGTATACCATTCCCGAGGAAAAATAGGGTATGGTATACATGATAGGTCATCAAGTACATAACCTTTTAGATAAAGAGGCAAGAAGAATCATGATGTTTACCCGTACCATACGGTTTGGATAATCGATCAAGAACAATTTAGCATTGCGCTACCAATGTTCCTGTTGAAATCTATAGTGCCACATCCGTGCTTCGGGGTAGCATTGACATGGTCATGAGATAAAGGTTGGACTTATGGGTATGCAAAGAGGGTTCCTGAGGAACAACTTACGAAATAAGTCATATAGTTTCCGCACGGAAGGATGGCTAATCTTACATACGGAAGAATTTATAACAGTAGGTCCCGCGGCCCGGTGTGCGAGACCAGACATCACCGTACCGTGTTACATAAGACCAAAGTCATAATTATTGGGAAAATGTTCCATCCATCATATCTGCTCAAGATTCAAATCTGATTGGTGTCGAGACACCCCAGACTCAAGATGCCTGAGAAGAAAAATGAAGATGCAAGATTCTTAGGGTATGAACTACACAAGCAATCCGTGAATCATGAGTTCGACTTTAAGACATATGAACACAATGTCAAGACATTCGTGCCCACATAGAATTCTTACGTCAAAATGCATCTGAGTTCTCATTTGGAAACCCTCATCAAGGATAACAAGGCTCCATGTGTAAGCCTGGATTAGCTCTTATGAAGGAACTTCTTTTCCTTGATCAAATCAGTTAGTGCCTTCGCGTGCTAAGAGAAATGATATGAATTGAAGATAACAAATCTTCAAAACATATAACACTTCGCACATGCGTGAATGATTTGGTATTTCCCAAGAGGAAGTGAAACAAAACTTTCACATATTCACGGCGGAAAGAGTGCACGTGAACTTTGGAAATACACTTCTACTATCCACATATTCTTCATGAGCTAGGCACAAGGATAATGATTTCAAGAGCTTCATCGTGGAACATGGAGAAGTTGAGGGTGTCGCTGAAGGGCTCAACAACAATCCGTCAAGATTTTGACAGGGATGAATTTCCAAAATTAAAATATCAAGGAGGTATCATTTGTCAAATCAAATGGTATAATGTCGTATGCTCGAGGGAACAACAACTATTAAACATTGGTCGAAGGGTTCACTCGGAAATACGGACGGAGTAGCACAATCAATGTCAAAAATGATGAGTCAACACCAAACACACTAAGAAGGAAACAATTAGTTGTTAACCTCAAGGCAATAGGGTTGCCAGAAGTACTGGAATCACACATCAGAGTTCACTTGTTGGTATTCCGTTTGAAACAACATGAGACCAAGAAATGAATGGTGATGGCGAGAAGTATTACTATATCAAGAATTCTTAAGACGTTTGCAATACTCACGACATTCTTGACATAAAAGATAGTAATACTCCAAGGTAGAAGATAAAATAAGCTAAATAACAAGGAACTTAAAGGACAACACCAAACATGAACAAGTTTGTGTTGGAGGGGAGGCGATAAGGTTAACGATGATTTCACAAATCATCAAGGGGCAAGGATGGTATTTGTCAATATGCATCCGATTGATACCCAGCAAGAGCTCAGAAAGATGATTGTGATCATGACACATTTGTCGAGAAGCTTCACGAAGATGTAATCGATCAGCAACGACAGCAAGCAAGGGAATGATGAAGCAAGAGGTTGTCAGAATCACAGATAAGACTGCTAGCTTAGACTTGAGATTGTCTTTCACGACAACCAACATGATGTGGAAAACTCGATGTGAGCTTAACGCATAGTTGTAAATGTGTTCCAGAGATGAAGGGCAACGATAGCATGGTCAAGCTCCAACATGACGATGATATAGCTTAACAGCTTGGAAGGACATGATCGAGTACAAACTTGTAAGCCAAGGAGATTACTAAAAGTTGTTGGATCGTAATGCACTCGTGTTCCCAACAACTCAAGCACGAGGCAACTGGAATTAAGGAAAATATCATAGTTGATGAGGAGCTCACAAGAAGTTTTCGTAGCTCCCGATATCCTCGAGCTACAAGGAATAATACTCGGAGGTAGATCAACTTTAAGGTTTGGACCGGTGTGTTGGTCTGAAGAAGACAAGTACTTTAACTCGTCTGAGAATGAAATCAAGGTAGGACAACATGGTCGGAACCATGATTGCAAAGGAGAAGATCATCGATACCAGATTTAAACCATAGAATGAATGATTATTGATACAAGAATTTTCTTTGATAGGATTAACGTCGTTTCCATGGGCACGAACACAAAGTTCAAGGTCGACTCCCACTTAATCAATGCATCACCTGCCATTTACTTCTCGCCCTTGATCAAGTTGTAGCTTTGAAAGAATATCCGACAAGACACGAGAAGAGCAAGACTCGTGAAAACTCTTCGAGTCATATTCATTTAGGAAGGCATAGGTTCAACCCGTCGGGGCATCTTAGGACATATACCATACACTCCAAGAGTAATTAACACATGCTTGAAGGGCATGGCTTACAAGGGTATAGGATACAACTCATCAGAAGGAGAAGACACAATTTACCAAGGACATTATGTATCAAGGAAACAATATCACAAGGATTTTTTAATGTAAAGGGAGCCGTCAGATAATAACCCAGCAATGGGTCTGGCAATCCACAAAGGATCTGATGTGAGTATCGGTACTCAATCAGAGGGAGATAGGATGCAATGCATCAGTTAATAGAACATCTAAAAAATATCAATACTTAATTACCATAGGAATTAGGATTTCCAGGTTGGTGTATCATAATCAGATGCTCCGATCAAATACAAGCAAGTTGAAAGGACGTAGATGGACAATCAATCGAAGTTGATTTGTCGAGAACCAGCTCTGTTTGAAAGGACGTCTAAGTCGGAAAATAATTTATGAGTATCAACAGATGATTGTGTGCATTCACACAAAGGTAGAATCAATGAGATCATAGGAAAAATCACAAAGGATTTTAATGAATGCTGCTAGACATATGGATTTATCCATAATGCAAGCAGGTGACAAAGGTCCAGAGCAATAGGATTCTGAGGATTCTCAAAGATTGAATAGTAATTTGAAGAACTTCCGAAACCCATGACGACTGATGACAGACGGATCCCCGATAAGACAATTCATTGCATCTAGTAAAACAAGAGCAATTGGAAAAGAAGGTATGAACGACATTTGTATGTACTCATCCATAGTGGTTGACGGAGTAAGAGAAATCGCAAGAGCGATGGGCACAAGTTCTTGTGAGAACATCAGAGAGTATCCTCGGAGTCTTCTAACGGATCAAGCCATCGTCTGGAATACAGGGTTCTCCGGGAGGAAGTATTTACGAGAACCTAATGTTAGAGTTAGCAAAATCTTTATCTCGAAAGAGAAGAGAGAGTAGAGTCCAGAGTATAGGAAAGGAGTAAAAGATACTAATACCACCCAATTGAGATGTAAGCTCGTAAGCCACAGCATCCGTGTTAGCAAGTTTTTCAAACACTAGACTCAACTTTGGCCAAGGAGTTGGAAAGGGGGCTACCTATAGGCAGTCGGCTCTGATACCAACTTGTGACGCCATCCATATAATTGTACGCTAATCATACACGCAAATGCGTACGATCAAACACAAGGACTCACGGGAAGATATCACAACACAACTCTAGACACAAATAAAACAACATCAGCTTCATATTACAAGCCAGGGGCCTCGAGGGCTAGAATACGGGAGCTCGATAAACACACGAGTCAGCGGAAGAAACAATATCTGAGTACAGACATAAAACATGGGATGCCTTAGAGAAGGCTAGCACAAAAGTTACAGCGATCGAACGAGGCGAGGCCTCCTGCCTGGGAACCTCCTAACTACTCCTATTCTTCAGCGGCCTCCACGAAGAAGTCACCAACGCGGTGGCAGGCGTCGGCAGGAAACTACATCTCCTGGGCTCCATCATCTGGTCGGAGCAACGGATCAAGGGGACAAAGGGGGAGCAAAGCAACGGTGAGTACTCATCCAAAGTACTCGCAAGTCTTACACCAGAACTATTCTAAATATGCATCAGTATCAAAGAAGGGGGTTGGTAATATGTGGACTGACTGCAGCAATGCGAGAATAGAGAGAGAAGGCCTAGTCCTATCGAAGACTAGCATCATCAGGGTCTTGCAGCAATAGATGAGAGCAGAACAGGTAACACCATTAAATAGTCATATTGTTGCAGCAATATTAAAGTGAGGTCACGCCCAGAGATCCTCCCCCGACTCCCTGCGAGGAAGCAATCTCGAGGCAACTAATTCCAGTTAAGTAACAATTGTAGTTGTATAAGATCAGGGCACAACTCCAAGTCGTCCTGTAACCATGGACACGGCTATTCGAATAGTTAATTTTCATCCCTGCAGGGGCGCACCACATGTCCCGACGCACTCGATAACACTCTGGCCAGACCCACATTTCTGGGTCCAGCCCGGCCTCGGAATATCGACACGTCGCAGCCCCACCTAAGCTCAGTAGAGAGGCCAGCCCACCGGTCTAAATCCTAAGCACTGAGGGTTCGTGGGCCCAGTTCCCCTCCGCGCTCCTGCACGATGCGAGGGCGGCCGACGTCAGTCCTAGCACCCCTTAATCACAAGCGCGATGCATCTCGGGACCACTCGGGCACGCGCCGCAACATCGCTGACGTCTGAAGTGCTTCGGCTGATACCGCGACGTCGAGTACCCATAATTCTTCCCACGCAGACGGTTGGTGCGAAAAGGTCTCCAACCAACCCAGATCAAATACCCAAATCCATTAACATTTGAATTAGGCCATCGACACAATCTTGCGGGAATCCACCCGTCTAACCAACTAATGACCAATGATCCTAGTAACATGGTCGAGTAACTGTGTGGTTGTAACATCGGGGGGAATCCGAGGTATCACCCTCGTTGGATTCTGAATGATGTTTCCGTCAAGGTGGGCTTAGAGGAATCACCCTCGGGGGTCCCACACTTGAGGGGTTGCACGGCAGAAGCATCGTCGGGAATGGTGAAGGAGGAATCACCCTCGATAACCACGACCGACTAGCGATACTACGGAGATATCATCAGGAGTACTTAGCGAGGTGTCACCCTCGGTACCCCATAGTATCTCTGTAGCATCGTACAACTAAGGGGGTGTATGTGATGTGTCGGGCCTGGCTCGTCGATCAGGGATCGAGGGCAACTGGACTACGGGGTCAGAGGGGATGACTGCTCCACCTATACTAAGCAGATTTAAAGTACAGTACAGAAAGTAGTAGTTCATCAAAAATAGGCTATGCATGAGATATAGGAGCTAACTACAATAGTAGTAAATTACTAATGCAAGCAGTAGGAAGAAAGACATAGGCGATATAGGAATGATCAAGGGGGTTTGCTTGCCTTGCTGCTCTGCGGCAAAGGACTGGTCTGCAGGGTCGTAGATGTACCCGGCAGCAGCGTCAGTCTCGGGGTCTACCGGAAAGAAGAGGGGGAAGAAACAATAAAGAATAGCAATGGTGCAACAAAATGCATGACATGGCAAGATGCAGGCTACACATGAGCTAACGCAGCAACAGCCATCATAGACGAGTCGAAAGAATATCTGACGATATTTTTTGGGTCTTGGGCTACTACGGGTCAGACGGAAAACGATGGAAAAGTTCCACGTTAGCTATGCTATGGACGCGTGACAAACGAATGGACCGTGTATCCGGGTTCGTCTCGTTCTGCTGATCAACTTTCATATTAAAAATATTTTGATGTGACTTATGGATTAATTAAAATTATTTTTTAAAGTTTTATTAATTTTTAGGAATAAAAAACAGATTTAAATAAATTGATTAAAAGAAATTATGACATCAGCATGATGTCATGCTGACATCACTAGTTGACTGGTCAACTGACCAGTGGTTCCCATGCGTCATAGACACAAGTTTTTAATTAAGATTAAATAGTAATTAATCAAATTAATTTAGTGGGGGACCCACGTGTCATACTCTAATTATTCTAATTACCTAATTATCCATTTAATTAGTTAACCAATTAATATATCAAATCATTTATTTATTTATTTTACTAATAAAACATATATATATTTTTACTTTTATTATTTTCTTAACAACGGTTGTGGGGCCTCCCTGTCAGTGGGAGTGGGGGGGGGGTTTGGCCCACATGGCAATGGCCTAATGGCCACACACACACAACTCTTGTACAAACATTTTATACACACACAACTCTTGTACAAACATTTTGTACACACACAACTCTTGTACAAGCATTTTATACACACACATCTACCATATACATACATAATACATACATCCAGTCATACATATACATACATACATAATATATACATGCATCTAATACATACATATCTCATCTCTCTTTTTTAACAACTCTCTCCACATCTCTCTTTGTTCTGTGTCAATGTCAACAGATAGACACGTAGGGAACCTCCACCTCCAACAAGAGACCAATGGCGCCGGAACGAGGCGACGATCACCGGAATGGAACCGGAGGTGAAGGAGAGGGAGAGGGGCGTTCTCACCGAGCCCTGTAGATGTGCAAGAATGAGCTCAGGCGAGGCTCGATGGAGGTCAGCGTCGGCATCGAGGAAGCTCTGGTGGGGAAGGGCCCCCCGGGGATGGGGCCGCCATGGGGAGCTCCAACCAGTGGGGGTGACGGAGGTGAGGGGCACCGCCGGCGGTGCGGAGGTCACTGGTGGGGAACGCCGGAGAGGGAGGTCGACAGGAGGGATCTCTGGTCGGATGGGCGCCGGCGGGTGTTGGGGCTCCCGTCGGATGGGAAGGAAGCCGAAAGGGGAGGAGGAGGGAGAGATCTGGGGCGAGGGGCTCGGTCCCTGGACTCGGTGAGTGGGGGAGAACGAGACAGACCGAGAGGATTGCTCTCGATCTGGGGAGCGCTGAGGAGGCCGAGAGAAGAGGGAGCCGCAGGGGGGGTAGGCTCGAGAGAGAGGGGTAGGTGGGAGTTAGGTGGGCTCGAGGGGAGGGTGGGATATCTCGGTAGGTGGGGGGTGCGAGGCGCTAAGGATGGAGTGCCCGTGGCGGCGCGCGGGAGTGGGAAGTGGGACGGCGCGGCACGCTTAGGGTTTGGGGAGTTGGGAGCGCCGGTTGGGTGGGGCCTGGCCGGCTGGGCCAACTTGGCCCAGTTGGGCTAGGGGCTTTACTGTTTTTTTCTTTTTACATATTCTTTTATTTGTTTTAAAACTAGAGTATTTTGATTTAAGAAAATATATAATTTGCACAAGTATTTACGATGCATTAATAGACACTGCTCCAAAAAGTTTGTTAATTATTTGGATTAGTTTGAACTCTCATAATTTAGAATAGGCAATTTAAATAATGTTTTGGCCTCTATTATAATTACTTTATGGCACTTAAATATATCAAATGATGTTGTTTGCTAGATAACAATTACTTTGTGAATACTTGTGACCCAACCAAGATTTTAGTTTTTATTTTTTTTATTTGAAGAAATAATTTATTTTACTTTATCTTTGTGAATACTTGTGACCCAACCAATGGCTTTGATTTTTACCAAGTGAAAGTTTAACTTAGTTAAACTTGACGACGTGGCACAATTAGCGAGTGATTACTATAGTCTAACTACATTTATTACTATAGCTTAATTCGGGGATGTCACAGACCTCACCACGGATGACGACAAGGAGAACGATGACGTGTGAAGACGGTGATGCCGACAATGGGCAATGTGGTGGTGGCATTGAAGTTTTTTTAATGATAATTATGTTTAAATGAGGGGCGGGGAATTTTGTGGACTTTTTTCGATTGTAATACTGTTTAGTTATGTTTTATTTATGCTTTTTAAATTGTGTGACCGCCATGCTTTTCATGCGATGCAGACAAATTACAATGCAGCCGTTGTGGTGGGTGCCGAACATGAACGCTCATTTTATTGCTTCAAACAGTCGAAATTCGTACCAAATGGACGTTTCACAGTTGGAGTTGGCCTCATGGAACGCCGAGGCATGTCACCCAAACGTATGTCGTTCGGATAGATCGGACGACGTGGAGAGGCAGCAAGAGGCCCCCACAACATGCCGCTTGAAACAGACAATTCCAATGTCCTCTTCGCCCTCTTCGCCTCACAAGGCTGGTACTCTCCCCAGCCCCTCTCAAATACGATTTTCCGAATCGAAACCTGCATCTGCCGCCGCCACCGCCCGACCCCTCTTCTCACTACTCCACCCCACAAGATAGGAGCGGCGAACCCCCTTTTAGGTTATTTCGGTGCGGGCGGAGATCAATCGCGAGCAGAAATGCTAGATGAGAACCCGGCATGGACGGGACAGAAGAGGCACAAGTACGAAGCCCCATCTCTTACATCACCCTTTGATGCTTATGGAGAGATCATTGGCCAGGACAACGAAGAACGTCCCAACGAGATCGCCAATTCACCAGATGAGCTGGCGGACCTGGAAAATGGTATTGTCAGCGAGGATGAATTCTACGGATACCTAAAGGTTATAGCCACCAGGCATGCTCCTATGATCATCACATGGCGTAGATGGACGAGGAACATCATCACAAGCTCTATGAGCCCCCCACTCTCTACCTTATCAAAGCTTCCAAGGTTCTTTCTCATCCATATCCTGCTTGTGGTGATATTTTTGTTCTGAATGTTACTATTACTAGTCAATATTCTAACCTTTCATAACTATTCATGTTTTGTGTTTATGATATGTCTAGTTAGCACAAGGGGTTTGCATGGATGATCAGAATGATGTTACTTCGAGAAAGGAGCACTCCGCAGACAATTTTTTTTTAAAAGGAGGGTACACCCCCGACCTCTGCATCTGGAGGATGCATGCAACCATTTTATTAATTATTCACACACACCATATAAACTAATACATCAGTCAGCCTGAAGCCACCGTCTAGGCAACACCTGTTGCTACTCCTATCCCTTAACGAAATACCAAACATACGTCGAACCAAATCCTAACATCTATAGCCGGATGCCCAAGCCCAGCCACACACCGGAACTGGTTCCCATACCGGTCTGGCGCACTCTCAAAGTCTGCCGCCCCCATCTTTCATCGGTCCATCTCAGAAGCTAGAACACACGCATCCACCTTACGAGGTCTACCATTGATGCCACCACGGCGCCATACAAGACCACCATCCTGCATGTATCCGGCCACAATCTTCCGTCGCCGAAACCCCACAGCACCATGGTGCCGGGATCCACCATAGGGCTTGTTGTAGATCAAACACCGGTCCTCATCTTGTCCCGTCCAACCAGCACGTACTCCAAAACGATGCCCTCAGGAGGGAAATGACATCAAAGATGCCATCATCGTTTGATCCGGTAGATCCAGAGCTAGGGTTTCCCCCGGAGCATCACGAGTCGGGTGCCACGAGGTGCAACAACGATGCCTCGAGACGGTAACAACGTCCTAGACGTCGCCATCGTCCACCATGACTGAAGTCTATGCAGTTTTCATTGGAAGTCGTGCCCCCCAATCTCGCAGCTGGGTGGAACCGTGGTGGCTCGCCGTTCATACGAGGGCCGCCATCAGCACGCCGGCCAGGGGCCTCTAGCCGCCCCTCACTGATCCTCCTTGCGCCACCAGCCAACCAAGATCAAACCATGACAGATTTGGGCAGGATGCTAGATCCGCAACCCTCGATGCCAGCCAATGCACGTAGCCGCCACCCTCGCTGGATGGAGCACCGTCACTGCCACCATCCAACCTCAAATCACAGCCGGCCATGGAGGCCTAGATCGCCGCCGCACAGCAGGGAAGCCTCCCGACTACCGCTCCAGCGTCCCCGTGTGCCACGGCCCCTCTGCCTCAAAGGGGATTCCACGGCTACCACCTGCCCTGGATCTGTGGCGCAGGGCCCGCCGCCAGCTCGGCCCTTGCAGGTGGGAGCAGCGGTCAGGGAAGGAATGTCAGAGTGTGGCGGCTAGGATTTTGGGGGCCCTAGCATCGTCCACGGGAAGGCGACGCGAGGGGTACGCAAGGAGACAATCTGAAGGACCTATTCGATTATTACGATAAGAAAGCTAATTCTGTGGGTTGGTACTTTGACCGTGGCTACTCTTTGCTTGCTGACAGGGATGAATACCAGAGCCTTGTCCTTACTGATGGAGATGTAAGCGTGTCTGCTTAGATTCATAATGTGTGGCTAGTTTAGTGTTAATGCACAGGAAAAGAGAACACAGGTCACGATGGCATGCTCGTATTCTTTATTTATAGTTTAAGAGGGTTATGATCAGCATCAAATTTATGTCCTAACTTTCTTAATACTCCATGTTACTAGAAATACTTCTTTTATTACTTTGAGAAGTTCAACTATTAAGAAATACAATCTAGAATCTTCTGCCGCTTGTAATTAGTTAATTACATTTGGCACTATTGTGTTTCCTGTTGATTGTAGCTTTATAGATGAAAGGCTTAAGTTTTACATGAGTTTTTTTGCGAATAAAGTTTCACATGAGTTAGCCATAAAAATCTTTGGTTCTTGGCAATATCATTTCCTAGTTGTTCATGATTTGCTTTCCAGAATGATAGTTACTATGCTAAGTAGTTGTTAACTGTGACGTCAGTGGTGGTTTAGTCACATATAATTGTGTGCCATTGGAAATCATGATTTAATTCATAGTACTCTAATATGGTTAAGTTGCCACTATATATTTTGATGTAGTGATCATCATACTCAGCATACTAAACATGTGCACGGTTAAGTTGTTGGTTGTGCGAAGATCTTATTCCAAAGTTGGGAATGTATGATGAGGATGAGGAGGAGGAGATGGTCTCTCAGGGGTATGTGGCTTCTTGGATACCATGAGACAAATCAATCTCAGGTGTTGGCCAAGAGACTGATGAGTTGATGCAGGAAAAACTGGAACGTCCTTGGAAGAGGTAAATTTATCCTACATTGGCAATACAAAGAAGTGCATGTGTAAAAGAAAAGAAAAAAGTCTATGATGAAAAATAAAAAGAATCTTTTGGAACAATAGATGACTTGCAGACTTGGCTAAACGAAGGTTCCTGGCGGAGGCATCAGTACAACATAAATTAGATTTTATGGCTTTACTCGAAACGGGTAGAGATAATTTCACTCCACAGTTTTTAAATAATATTTCCGGCGGGGTGGATTTTGATTGGCATTGCTTGCCACCAAGGGGTCGATCCGGAGGGATACTCCTAGGGGTCAAGTGTAAAACACTAGAAGTTTTCAATGTGGTGTATGGTGATTTTACCACTAAATTTAGAGTGAGATCGAAAGTTGATGGCTTTCGATGGGCGCTCGGGGCAGTTTATGGAGCAGTTCAAGAGGAGCTAAAAACTAAATTTCTTTTAGATGTTGTGAGAATCTATGGAAACGAAGGACTGCCTATTTTAGTTGGGGTGATTTTAATATCATTAGAAGGCGAGGAGAGAAAAATAATGAAAAAATTGATGCTAGATGGTCATACATGTTAAACATGATTATTGAGAGCCTTAATCTATGAGAAATCGATATCACTGGTAGAAAAATTACCTAGGTGAAATCCCTATCCATCCCAACTTATGAGAAGTTAGATAGGGTGCTCACCAGTGTGGAGTGGGAGTAGAAGTTTCCTCTTGTAACAGTCCAGGCTCTGCAGATGGCAGTTTCAGACGACACTCCGCTCCTCGTCGACTTAGGGGAGGCAACACATGTGGGAAATAAAAAATTATCCTCTTTTGAGTTAGGATGCTTAGAGAGAGAGGGAGTTTTGGACCTAATAGCTAATGAATGGACCAAATAGACAGGAATCACATCTAGTATGGATCGCTCGCATAACAAAATCAGGCATTTAAGACAGTTCTTGAGGAGCTGGGCCAAAAATCAAAATGGGTTGTACAAAGTAGAAAAAGAAAATCTTATCCAGCTAATCAATGAGTTAGAAGTGAAAGATGGAGCATCGGTCCTTCATAATTCTGATCAGAGTATTAAGTATGCGACTGAGGAGATCTGTGCTTTACTTCAAGAGGAAGAGATTAAATGGGCACTGAGAGCTATAGTGTCTACAACCGTCCAAGGGGATGACAACACACAATTCTTCCACATGATAGCTAATGGGAAATGAAGAAAAACGAAAATAATTCATCTCGAACTGGATGAGGGTACAATTGTGGGGCATGAGAACCTCAAATTGTATATCTATGATTTTTATAAAAAATTGATTCGAAGCCCGTGAAGCTAACTCTCTATCGCTAGATGAAAGTATAAAAGAGGACATTCCCAAGCTCAATGATGATGAGAATGGGGTGCTTTCTCCTCCGTTTATCGAGAAAGTGGTGTTTGACGCAATCATACAAATGAAACACAACAAGGCTCCTCGACCAGATGGGTTTCCACCGGGGTTTTATAAGAGGTGTTGGCATATTATGAAAGATGATCTTATGCCCATGTTCCATGATTTATTCAATGCGCAATTACTGTTATTCCACCTAAACTTTGGAGCAATCACAGTGCTACCAAAGAAGGAGGGAGATTTACACATTGAGCAGTTCAGGTTAATTTGTTTGCTTAATGTGACTTTCAAAAAAATTACTAAGGTCGCAACTAATAGGTTGACGCAGATAGCTCATTCGGTTTTACACCAATCCTAGATGGCTTTCATGCCTGGTAGACAGATCCTAGAAGGGATTGTCATACTACATGAAACACTTCATGAAATTCACTCCAAGAAACTTGACGGAGTTATCTTTAAGGCGGATTTCGAGAAAGCCTGCGACAAAGTTAAATGTCTTTTTTCTCCCTCTGTTTAGAACCAAGGTATCGAGCTAGTAGGAAGATCCATAAGATTATGATAGCAGTACCTGCACACAAACAACAAATCCTCGAAACTCAACGCGTGTACGGGTTGTCAATCCATCGTTGGTAAGATAAAACGGTAAATAGATAGATTGATATATGCAAATAAAGTAACGGCAAATAAAACGCGGGAAGTTAGTTTTGGGTTTTTGATAGTATATATCTGAAAATAAAAGAGAAAATAAATTGTAAACGCGAACATCAAAATAGATCTTGCAAATAGGTGATGAGAAATAGACCCTCGGGCCGTAGGTTTCACTAGTGACTTCTCTCGAGAAAATAGCATACGGTGGGCAAAAGAATTACTGTTGGGCAATTGATAGAAGAGCGAATAATCATGACGATATCCAATACATTGGTCATGTATATAGGCATCACGTCCAAGACAAGTAATCCAACTCCTGTCTGCATCTACTACTATTACTCCATACATCGACCGGTATCCAACATGCATCTAGTGCATTAAATTCTTGGAGAAACGGAGTAATGCTTTAAGGACGATGGCATGATGTAGACAAGATCTATTCATGTAGGAATAGAGCCCATCGTGTTATCCTTAATAACAATGATACAAGTGTGTAATGTCTCCTTCTGTCATTGAGATTGAGCACCACCAGATCAAACACATCATAAAGCACATCTTCCCATTGCAAGATAAAAGGATCTAGTTGGCCAAACAAAATCCAAATATCGAAGAAGAAATACGAGGCTATAATAATCAAGTATTGATATAATTTCATAGATGTGATCATAAACTCACAGTTCATCGGATCCCAACAAATACACCACAAAAGAAAGAGTTACATCAAATAGATCTCCAAGGGACCATTGTATCGAGAAGCAAAACGAGAGAGAAAGCCCTCTAGCTAGGGCCTACGAACTCGTAGGTCTGATATGAACTATTCACGCATCATTGAAGGAGCAGCAATGACGATGATGACCCCTTTATGATCGTGTTCCCCTCCGGCACGGTGCTAGAAAGGGCTCTAGATTGGATCTCATGGCTTCTGGAATTTTCGGCAGACGAAACGATTTTTTGTTCACTCATCTAGGGTTTTTGGAATATCTGGGTATTTATGGAGTCAATAGGCAGTGGAGGAGGTGGCCGAGGTGCCCACTACCCACCAAGTCTCACGTTTCCTTCTGGTCCAAAAAAATCTCCAAAAAGTTTCATGGCATCTGGACTTCATCTGATATTGATTCTCTGCGAAGGAAACAACAAGCAAAAAATAGCAACTCGCACTGAGCACTATTTTAATAGGTTAGTCCCAAAAAATGATATAAAGTAGCTAAAAATGACTGTAAAACATCCAAGAATGATAATATAAGACCATGGAACAATAAAAAATTATAGATATGTTGGAGACGCATCAACATCCCCAAGCTTAATTCCTGCTCATCCTCGACTAGGTAAATGAAAAAAATAGAATTTTTGACGTGGAATACTGCCTAACATGTTCATCATATTTTTTTCTTTATAGCATGGACATATAGACTTGTAGATGGTTCAAAACAATAGTCTAAATTGACATGAACAATTTAATACTCAAGCATATCAACAAGCAACAAAGTCTTCCAAAATATAATGCCAAAGAACGCTATCCCTATCCCATCATGCTCCATCATTGATCCATTCATGCAACACACCCAAATATTAGCTACATCCAATGCTCAAGTATGATAATAGTGTTTCGTAGTTGGTGCTTCATAAGAGAAGATGGAGACTTAAATAAACAAAATTGCATAAAGTAAATAGATAGGTCCTTCGCAGAGGGGAGCAGAGATTCGTAGCGGTGAGAGAGCTCAAAGGAAAAAAATTGAGAATTAAAATATTTTGGGTGGCATGCTTTTCCTCTCAATGAAAACGACTAAGAGTTTCTAATATCTTCCATGCTAGACAAATCATAGGCGGTCCCCAAACTGGAAATAAAGTTTATTCCTTTTTTCACCATTCTTTCACACTCTACGGCTAGTCGCATCCACGGGTACCGTTCATACCAACAATTTCCAAGGAATTTATTATTTGACAACATAAAATAAATTTTCTTTGCATTTCAGAACTGGGCATCCCTATTACCGCCATACTCTCGTGCAATGACAAGTGAATAAACACTCATCTTGATAAGAACCTATTTAACATGGAAGATACCGACCACCCCTTGGATCTTCATGAGCGGTACAGGCACACAAAACAGAAGTTTATTTTGAATATTCGAGTTAGCACATACAAATTTACTTAGAACGACATTGAAATACCACTTACACGTAGGTATGGTGGACTCATTTGGCACAAATTTGGGTTTAGGATTTGGATGCACAAGCAGCATTCCCGCTAAGTACAAGTGAATGCTAGCAAATAGATTGAGAAGCGCCCAACCAAGGAACGAAAACCTTCATAAACGAACGTTAAACATAACTAACATAGAATAATGCAACATAAGTAGGATGTAATTTCATAGCATAATTATTGACTTCATGTGCATGCATAGGGAATCACAAACCTTAACACAAATATTCTTACTAAAGCATAATTACTCATCAACACAACTCACATATCACTATCTTCATATCGCAAAACTATTGCAAAGAATCAAGCTTAACATCCAACGATCCTCGTGAAACTTTTATTATATCTCCCCTAGATATCTATCACTTTGGGACCAATTTCATTTGAAGAAAATTTCCATTGCTAATAACAAGCTCTCAAACAAATATAAGTGAAGAATGAGAGCACAAGTTTATTTAAAATTTTCAACTCTCAAAATAATATAAGTGAATCAAGAGAGGATTTCTTTAAAGTTTCTGCTAACTCTGAATATAATCTTAGTGAAGCATGAGAGCATATTTCTTAAAAATAACAGCACCATCGTGCTCAAAAAGATATAAGTGAAGTACTAGAGCAATTCCATGGCTCTAATAAATTAAGTGAAGCATAGAGAGTGGTTCTAACAAATCATAGCATAATTTGGCTCGCCCAATTAGGTGTGTCCAGCAAGGATTATTATGACAAACTAACAAGAAAAGCAAGCAAATACTCATATAATACAAGACGCTCCAAGCAAAACTCATGATATGTGATGAATAAAAATTTAGCTCTAAGTAAAATTACCAATGGTCGTTAGAAGAAAAAGGGGATGCCTTCCGGGGCATCCCCAAGCTTAGTTGCTTGGTACTCTTTGGATATTACCTTGGGGTGCCATGGGGCATCCCCAAGCATAGGATTTTGTCACTCCTTATCCCTTCATTCATCGTGATCTCACCCAAAAAATGAAAACTTCAATCATACAAAACTCAACAATACCTTCGTGAGATCCGTTAGTATAAGAAAACCAATGTTTGCTTTAAGTACTGTTGAAAACCAAATAAAATTTTGTTTTCGCATTATATCTAATGTATTCATCAAAATAAGCACAAAACGCAAAGAAACCAGAATCTGTCTAAAATAGAACAGTCTGTAAAGACTCGAATTTTACTCATACTTTTGTAACTCAAAAAATAGGACAACATAGGCAATTTTCATATCTATCTTGTGTAAAAACTTCACAAACTTTAGTCTCTTGTGTGATTTTATAAAATTCTGTTACCGGACAAAAAAGTTTCTGTTTTCCAATAAGATTAAAGCAACTATCACCCGACCTCATCCTAAAGGCTTTACTTGGCACAAACACTAATTAAAACTTTCAAAACACGATCATATCAGTATCATAATTGTGCAAACACCCAATAACATAAAGAAAAGGAGACAAATAAATTTCATTCATTGGATTGCCTCCCAACAAGCACTATCGTTTTACGCGCCTAGCTAGACATAAATCATAGATTCAAGTATTGTCATCTTTGTTGGTTGCTCCATAGGTTGACCTCATGATTGATTCATATTATAATTTAATCTTAGTTCTAGGGAAGTGTTCCATACCCTTTCTTAGTGGAAACTGAAATTTAATATTCCCTTCTTTCTTATCATTCACGGCTCCCATATTACGTAAAAATGGTCTACCGAGAATTATTGGACAAGACAGATTGCAATCAATATCTAGAATAATAAAATCTATGGGAACATAATTTCTATTTGTAAGAATAGGAACATCATTAATTCTTCCCATAGGATTTGTAATAGTAGAATCCACTAAGTGCAAATTGAGAGAACATTCTTCAATATTGGTAAGACCAAGCACATCACAAAGAGATTTCGGAATTGTGGAAACACTAGCACCCAAAACGCATAAATCATAACACTCAAATTGTTTGATCTTTATTTTATTGGTAGGTTCCCATCCATCATATAATTTTCCAGGAATCGAAATCTCTAGTTCTAACTTTTCTTCCAAAGTTTTTATTATGGTTCCAAAATATGTTTAGTGAAACCCTTATTTTTTGTAGTCATTAGCTGGATTTATCATAGATTGGAACAAATAAATACACTCAATCAATGAGAAACTATCAAAATTAAAGTCTTTGTAATCCGAAATAGTGGGTGCATTACTAGCCAAAGTTTTGACCTTTTTAATCCCACTTTCATCAATTTTTTCAAAAAGATTTTCACCCTCCAAATCATGGGAACGCCTTCTAGCTAAATTTGAATCTTCTTTAGTTCCCTCATCATCAATTTTAACATTACAAAACAACGAATCAATAGAAGAAACACAAAATCTCTTCATCATTTCTATGAAAGCAACCGGGAAACGCTCTTTCTAAAAATTCTCTTTTAGCTCCAAGCACAACGGTTCTTTTCTTACTTTCATCTCTAGAATCATATAAAGATTTAATGGCTTTATTAATATCATCCTTAGGAACAAATTTATTCTTGAGATTTTCTGCATTGTGCAAAATTCTATCAATGTTGCTGGACATATCATCAATCTTATTCAACTTTCCTTCTATCGTAGTATTGAAAACTTTTTGCGCATTGATAAATTATTTAATATATTATCAAGATCAGAGGGCATCCTATTATTATTTTTATGAGTATTACCATAGGAATTACCATAATTATTTGAAGAACTTCCAGGATACGGCCTAGGATTAAAATTGCCTCTATAAGCACTATAATTAAAGTTGTTTCGAGAGATAAAATTCACAACTACGGAATCATTATTTTTTATCAATCAAAGTAGAAAAAAGTACATAATTAGGATCAATAGGAGCATGTTTACTAGCAACCGATTTCATAAGAGCATCAACTTTATAACTCAAAGCATCAATTTCTTCAAGAGAAATAACTTTTTTACTAGTAGGAGTTCTTTCAGTATGTCATTGTGAATAATTACCCATAATATTATCAAGAATTTTAGTAGAATCACCCAAATTAATTTCCATAAAATTACCACCTGTGATGGAATCTAAAATATTTCTGGAAACAAAATTCAATCCCGCATAAAAGATGTGTATCATCATCCACAAATTCAAACCATGAGTTGGGCAATTTGTTATCATCAATTTCATCCTTTCCCAAGATTGGGCAACATGCTCATGCTAAGGTTGATTAAAATTTATAATCTGATTTCTAAGAGAAATATTTTTCATGGGAGGAAAATACTTTGTGATAAAAGCATCTTTGCACTTGTTCCAAGAAGCAATACTATTTCGTGGCAATGAAGAAAACCAAAATTTGGCACGATCACGCAAAGAGAATGGAAATAATTTCAACTTAACAATATCATTGTCCACACCTTTCTTCTTTTGCATATCACACAATTCTACGGGAGTGTTTAGATGGGACACGGCATACTCATTAGGAGTATCAAAAAATTGCTCTTTCATAACAAGATCATAAGATGATATCCTCATTAGGAGCACTTGTTCCAGTCTTATGATATTAAATATGATCTTGGTATCCTCCTTAGGAGCACTCTGATTGCTCCTCCCGCAACTAGTGTAGAGTCTTATAATATCATAAGGCTCTGCACTAGTGGCGGGAGGAGCAATCAGAGTGCTAATACAATCATTATTATTGGTATTGAAAAAATCACACAACTTGGTGTTTTCTTGAGTCATCGTGACTACGCAGACAAGAACACAAACAAACAAGAGATCCGGCAAGGAAACGACAAACGAAAAGAAGGCAAATAAAAGGAAAAGTATTTTTGTGAAGTGAGGGAGAGGAAAACGAGAGGAAAATGCAAAATAATGTAATTTCATGGAGATGAGAGTTTATTTGTCGGAACTTGATAGATCTTGACTTGCTCTTCCCCCGCAACGGCGCCAGAAAGCTTGCTTGGTGTTGCTGATGCGTTTGTTTTTCCCTCCAAGTGTAAAGGGTGATGTAGAACAGTGACGACAATAATTCCCTCAGTTTGGAACCAAGGTATCGAACCAGTAGGAAGAACCACACCACTATGTAAGTAGTATCTGCACACAAACAACAAATCCTTGCAACCCAATGCATGTAGGGGTTGTCAATCCCTCGTGGGTAAGATAAAATGGTAAATATATTTTGATAGATGAAAATAAAGTAATGAAAATTAAACACAACATGATATTTTGGTTTTTTTATAATATATACCTGAAAATAAAAGAGAAAATAAATTGGAAACATGAATAACAAAATAGATCTTGCAAATAGATGATGAGAGATAGAGCGAATACACTAGTTGCTTCTCTCGAGAAAATAGCACATGGTGGGTAAACAAATTACTGTTGGGCAATTGATAGAAGAGAGAATAATTATGACGATATCCAACATAATGATCATGTATATAGGTATCACGTCCAAGACAAGTAGCATGACTCCTGCCTGCATCTACTATTATTACTCCATACATCGACCGCTATCCAGCATGCATCTAGTGTATTAAGTTCATGGAGAACAGAGTAATGTCTTAAGACATATCTATTCATGTATGAATAGAACCCATAGTTTTATCCTTAATAGCAACAATGCATGTGTGTCATGTGTCCTTATATCAATGAAATTTAGCACGACAAGATCGAACCCATCATAAGAACCTCTTCCCACCGCAAAAGATCAAGTTGGCCAAACAAAACCCAATATCAGAGAAGATACGAGGCTAAAATAATCAAGTACGGATAT
Organism: Hordeum vulgare subsp. vulgare; assembly: GCF_904849725.1. Classification (NCBI taxonomy): domain Eukaryota; kingdom Viridiplantae; phylum Streptophyta; class Magnoliopsida; order Poales; family Poaceae; genus Hordeum; species Hordeum vulgare. The sequence continues at coordinate 414,360,878 of NC_058524.1, forward strand.
AATTTCATAGATCTAATCACAAACTCATATTTGAGCAGATCACAACAAACACACCGCAAAAGAAAGAGTTACATCAAATAGATTTCCAAGAGACCATTGTATTGAGAAGCAAAACGAGAGAGAAATCCATCTAGCTACTGCCTACAAACCCTTAGGTCTGATGTGAACTACTCACGCATCATCTAAGGAGCACCAATGAGGATGATGAACCCCTACGTGATGATGTTCCCCTACGACAGTGTGTCGAAAAGGTCTCTAGATTGGAGCTCGTGGGTTGTGTAACTTGTAGCACCTGAAACAATTTGTTGTTGAATCGTCTAGGGTTTCTGGAATATCTAGGTATTTATAGAGTCAAGAGGAGGTGGAGGAGGTGCCCGAGGCCCCCACTACCCATCAGGGTACGCTAGGGGCCCAGGGCGTGCCCTGGTGCCTATTGGGCCACCTGGGCCACCCGTGGTAAGCATCCTTGGATCTCATGTTTCCTTCTGGTCAAAAATCTCCAAATTTTTTTGTGGAATTTGTACTTCATCTGATATTGATTTTTTGCGAAGGAAAAAACAAGCAAAAAAACAGCACGTGACACTGGGTACTATGCCAATAGGTTAGTCCGAAAAAATGATATAATTTTGCTATAAAATGATTGTAAAACATCCAAGAATGATAATATAATAGCATGGAACAATCAAAAACTATATATACATTGGATACGTATCATGGATGAGACGATTATCTTCATGGAACATGACCGCGCTAAAGCTAGAAACATGAAGTTGGTACTTTGTCTGTTCGAACAATTATCGGGACTAAAAAATTTCAAAAAGAGTGAATTGTTATATTTTGGGAGAGCCAAGGAAGAAAAGGATGCTTAGGGATAACTATTCGGTTGTGAGATGGGTTCCATACCGTTTAATTATTTCAGTATTCCTATTCATCATCGCAAACTTTCCAACAAAGAATAGAGTTGCATAGAAGATCGGTTTGAAAAATGACTAAGTTGATGGGAAAGGAAAGCTTATTATGGACGTCACCTAGTGTTAATAAACTATGTCTTGACAAGTTTGCTAATGTTCCTATTATCATTTTTCGAAGTACCAGTAGGGGTACGAAATAGACTTGATCTCTACCGATCTAGATTTTTTTGGCAAAGTGATAAAAGAAGAAGTATAGACTTGCTAAATGGGATATGATATGTAGATCGAACGATCAGGGTGGGTTGTTCATCGAAAACTTACAAAGTAAAAATAGATGTCTATTGAGAAAATGGCTTTACATGCTTCCTGTGGAGAAGTAAGGTATATGGGTATAAATTTTTTGTAATAAGTACATGCAAACCAAGACCCTGGCTCAAGTTAGATTGAAACACTCGGACTCATGGTTCTGTAAAAGTTTAATGAGGCCAAAAGAAGTTTTTTCCACAAGGTCAAGTTTCACATTGGAAATGATAACACGACTAGGTTTTGGGAAGATACATGGTTAGGAGAGATGCCCCTAGATACATAATATCCGCCTTTATATAACATTGTGCAATGCAAATAGGATTATGTGGCTATAGTTTTGTAGTCGATCCCTTTGCATAGACAATTTACGAGGTCTCTGGTAGGAGAACAATGGAGTGTGTGGCTCCACTTGGTACGCAGGTTGATGGAAGTTCAACTTTTGGACCAACCAGACACAATTCATTGGAAATTAACTACAAGCGGTAGTTTCTCCATTAAATCAATGTACATACATCTTATTAATGTCGTACCAATACCTACTTCTCCACACATACGGAAAACAAAAGTACCCATTAATATTAAGATATTTATGTGGATTGTTCACAAAGGAGTAATATTCACGAAAGTTAATCTGATTAAGCGAAGATGGGTGGGTAATGCTAGATGTTGTTTTTGTGATCACAATGAGACTATCACGAGTATCCATTAGCAAAACTACTATTGCATACTATTCATATAGCCTTTAATATATACTTTCCAATGAGTATGAACACGTTATTTGGAACGTGGCTTGATGGATTGGACGTTAATATAGCTAGACACATTATAATAGGAATTTGTGAAATGCTTTGGACTATCTGGAACTGCAAGAATGACATGATATTTAATAGGAAGAACTTCACCAATTTCTTGCAGGTTATCTACAGAGCTATCACGTGGATCCATATGTGGTCATTACTCACGCATGTGGAGTCCATGCATCTTTTGGTTACTCAGTGCAACCGCTAGGAGACGACAACACGGGCTATATTCAACCGATATGGATGGCGGCAAACTAATAGGCTAGGTGTTTAGTCATCGTAGCCTCTTATTATGTTGCGAGATGTGGCATGTAATGTCCCTTTATATAAGACATTGGAGATTCATGGTCGGTACTATACATTCTTAAACCTTTTTATTTTTAGTAAAAGGGTTGCATGCATCATCGTGATGCAGAGGGCGGGGGTTATCCTCCTTTTCTTTAAAAAATGATGTCATGACTAATGAATGTTGTACTCAGCATGTTGTACTCCCTTTATAAAGAAATATAAAGAAATATAAGAGCATTTATAGTGATTTAAATGCTCATATATTTCTTTACAAAGGGATTATATGGTTAAGTTGTTGGTTTCCAAAAACCAAGATGTAGCGACTATTGTGATCACCATGTTTAATGGAGATTAATATTTTGGTAACTAGTATATTTCTCTTACAGTCAACATTCATTTAGGAGTAGAGTTAAAATATTTTGGACCAAATTATTTAGATCATAGGCATAACTTCTGCAAATAGATGTCTAGTTTTCTCAAATTTTTATAATCTAAGCTACTGCTTCTATGATAGCTCAACTTCCTCGTCTTGCTTTTACTTCGATTGTTTGCTTGAAGGCTTACAGTCCTTTTCACTAGGTCCAAATTCATCAAAGGGAAAGATCTCATCCAAGAGTAAACCCGCATATTTAGCGCAACTAGTATGTGGCTACTAGGCATGATCATCCAGCATACCATTTCATGAACTATAATAACTTCCATAACATGAAATCAGAATCAAACCGCATGTCACACATTCATTTGAGAAAAAGCATGCACAATCTAACGAGAAATAAAATATTGTCCTCTGACTATATGGATGGAATATGCATGGGCGTCCTAGGTGTCGCATTTCGTTTTAAGTAAGTGTGATTTAACAAGGGTTCTAGCATTTCCCTTGTGTTAGAGTTATGACTAAAAATATAGAAGAACACATGACATGGTGTTGTGACATAAAACCATAACAGTTTTCATGGAGCCAAAGTTGCCTTCTTTGGAGCTGTTATTGAAATATTTGACTGAGTATGATTGAGCCAAACTTTTGTGTTCTACTAACTTCATACAGTAATCCTTTTAATGGCAGATACTCAAAATTTTAGTAATGGTGCAACATAACATTTTAGTATATTCATGTGGTTCCATTGTATCAGCCCTAAGAAGATGTCAAGCCAACGCTTCAATGAAAAATTAGTAGTGGACTTGACTCCAAGAAATATCTAGTTTAAAATTCTAGTTTCATGGAGGCGTTCAAGTCCTACTCAATCTAATGTTTTTTGTCCAAGTTGCAAATTCTTGGATGGTGGTCAATTCTTATAATTTGCAGTACCTTCCTATGCATTTGGTTTGATCATATAAAAGTGCCACGATGGTATTTGCCACACTGTGCTTTCATTAAATTTAACTTTGCTATTTCTAAAAATGCATTTGTGTAAAAAGTAATGACCGAATTTGTGTAAAAAGATGAATATGAAAGTATAAACGTAGACATTTTGGCTAGATGGAGTAATACTACTTTAAACATTCAGTATCTTCCCTGATGTCCAAGTCTATGTCATATTCCTTACTTTTCAGAACCATTGCGAACTTGGTAACTTCTTATACCACCTATGTGTCACAGATGGACTTTTTACCGTACCTTAAATAACATCAAAACCATTCTATGAATTTCGTTGTAGTTATGTATTTCATCTATTTCTTTTTTCCTTTGGGTTGCAGGATGGTGGAAGGTTCTGCGATTGGGAAACATATCTCTCATTGTTTACTAGCTATGAAATTAATGAAGAGTATGCAAAGATCTTTGAAAAAATATCAAATAAAATCATGGTCTATATCAGTAGGTGAAGCTATGTTACAATATGCTAATCTCTTGTTTTCCAGGGATGCTGATAACCATTATCCTTTGGGGCAGTGGCTTAAACGTTATATGGAATATGAACGAGCATCTTCGAAGGTAAGTATTACCTGAAGAAAACAACGAAGTAAAGATACAAACATAGTAGGTATAATACCATGATAACTTCTTTGCTCTTTAGTGGAAAGAGATGGATGATTGCGGATTCGGCCAAGCAGCGAAGATTGTGGCAGGCTTTCCACGCATGACCTATAAGTTAACTTTAATGGCCTATGAGGTATAGTTTCTCATCCATATTTCTTAATTGTTGTGATCACACCGATCTTTGTTGTATTTGAGAGGGTAAAATTCCTTTGGTTCAAGAGAATGTGCGCAATCTGTGGCAACATGAAGACATTGATCTTCTCTTTTTTGAGATTTGGAAGTTTGCTATTAAGAAAATGGGTGCCACTGATAAGAAGGTTAGCATTGTAAATATATTTCATGGAATCGCCATTTGTGATGTACTCATGGAACCAAACCTTGGTCCTATTTAGGAATAAACAACAATACTGTATGTTTGTGTTTGTGTCTGTTGTATATGCATGGTGATGTATGTTTACTTTCTTGAACATGGCTCAGATTAATTTTAGAGTTGGTTTGGTTGACGTCTGTTGAAGGAATATATTCCCTCGATATTGAGAGAGAACGCAATTCACACTGGATCATAGTAGTCTTTCATATTGGAATCAAATGTAAGTTATCATATCTAGTTGTTCTATAATTTATGCCTTGATCCTATGATTTCTGATTATTCACCGTGCATTTCTCTGCTAATACCTTGCATCTGCTTTATTTCTTGTTTAGTTTGGTACCTGCGTGGAAGGCTTCTGTGATGATGTAAGTTTGGTGTATAGTGGCCATGTATTTGCACTAGTAATGCAACATTTATTAATCACATCAATTACACTAATGTTTTGTTAGGCTATAGAGGATGGAACATGGCGGTTGATTACATCGGCGGTTTGGAATAAGGTATGCAGATGCACTCAAAATTCCTACTTATTCTTGAAGATTGTAACTCATTTTTAGTTCATATTCAACTTCATAAACCTAAGACGTGGCACCAGTATATTATGAGGAGAATGGAGACTGCTAAACACATTGGCTTGGGTCCACAAGTATGCATATGTGTGTTTTATACATTATGTAAATTTCCAGTAATTACCTATTGGTCTATAAAGATATGCATATCATTTTGCAGAATTGACATGTCTTGGAACCCGAAACACTGTGAAATCTTATCCGTTGCTCACTCACTTGCAAATTAAAATTGTTATATTGCATATATTGATTTTTACAAAAAAAATCCAAATTTTTCTATGATTACTTTATTAGGCATGTAGTACTTATGGAAGACGCGTCATCGTGTACCTTCTTTAAGTTTCTGGCACTTTGGTGTCAAAAGGTTACACCGTAAAGAGATGATAGTATGTGTCTTTGCAGTAAGAGATGCTTACGAATTATGCATGCCCGTGTTAAACCCCATTATTAACTTGCAAAACGTGTCTCTTTAGGCCTTATAAAATGCAAGGTGCTTAGGGGAGGTGCTTAGAAAGTTGTATTTTCTTAAGCATGGTTGCTTATTTGTAAAGGATGGACGCTTAGGTAAGTTTTTTTTATATAGAAATAAGCACTTGTGCTTACGAAAATCTCAGTTTATTTTACTAAGCATCTTTCTAACTCCTTGCATTGTACAAGGCATTGTAGCTTTTGAACGAGGTTGTTATAGCCCATGATTCTATGGAAGCGGACGTTTGGGACATAGCAGATGCGTGGGAAATCCAACCCGCGTGTGATGGTCTCCTAAACTAGGGGGTGCTTGCCACGTCGGCTTCCGCTCATATGGGCCAGGACGAGGACCCATAAGATAGTCAATCAACGAGGCAAGTCTGTAGGGACTAGGAGCGCCAAGGTGGATATATCCAAAAGAGTTGGTGCATACTTCAAGACTTAGAAGTTTTTTAGGTACTACTACCCCTAGATGTAACCGACCAATGTAAATACTAGGTACCCCGAGAATCTATATAAGTCGATGGGGTTAGAATCATATACGACAACTCTTGTTGAGGCATCAAACTCGACGAATCAAGGTGTGTCGTCCTTTGCTTTCCCTTGACACCGGACTAGGCCGAGGAAAGGCAGGCAATATCTATCTAGGCACCATGTTCAAGTAAAGATGTGGACAAATTCCACATCTCGTTGGAGCAAGCCTGGAGTTTGGAGCCAACGAATTGGCACGAAAGCCATGCATACCCGTCTCTACATATATAACCTATGGTTGATGTTTGAGTGGCCCTCTGAAAAATCATCCTCGGTGTCGATGTCAGATCGGATCGGAGCCCAATTGTTTCTCCCACTAACCACCTAGTTCAAGTATTTACTAGACAATAACAGACGAACTGAGATCTGGGATCTAGTGCTAGTCAAACAGAAGGAAAGAGAGATTGCCCGACAATTCTAGACACGTTTTCTATCAAAATAAAAACGAATTACCGGTTTACACGAACGAGGAAGCCCGAGCGGCATTCCGCCTCAACGTTTATAGTGAAGGGGCAAGAAGAGAATTCTTTCATCATTATCCGAGGATGTTTGCCAAACTCTCGGACCTGATGAAAAACTATTATGCCATGGAGGACGCCAGTTTAGCTAGTGAATGGCGTCGATACCCTAGCTCAGGATTTCCCGAAGCGGAAGGGGGAGGCAAGCGCTCCCACCACAACCGACAACCCAAGCGTACCGATATCGATAAAATGACTAACAACTTTTATGGAAGAAGAGACGGGTAGCCAACGAAGGAGCAAAATCACTTATAGACATGATACTCGACCAACCATGTGTGATTCGCTTCGCCTCATAGGATAAACTAGTCACTCATGCACACATGAATTGTTGGATCTTGAGGCAGGTGGGAAAAGGAGGTACGGAGTTCCTCAAGAACCATGGCAGTGGAATACACAAGGGTATAACAAGCGACCACATCCAAGGATAACATCCGTCCGAGGTGAAAATGTGCTAATGATCTACGAGATGAATTCTTCATGAAATCAATGAAAGAGAACTCTCTGAGAGATCTACACTGTTGTGAGCATAATGACGTTGTAGGATAACTGGTCGGATGTTCCGATCACTTTCGATCATCAAGATCAACCGATTTGAGTCCCTAGCCTAGGAGTTGCGGCTCTCGTCCTCGATCCCATAATCAACGGGTGATGTTTGTCTAAGGTCCTAATGGACCGAGGCAGTATCCTCAATCTCATTGATGAGGATACTTTGCAAAAAATGCAGTTCGATAGATCCCACATTCAGCCAAGCACGAAAACTTTCAAGTGTATAGTACCAGGAAGGAAGCACGCTGCACCACAAAAGCCATGCTTGAAGTAATGTTCATAAACCGTGATAATTACCGGGTCAAGGCATTAACCTTAGATATAGTCTTGTTCTGGAGTGGCTACCATGCCCTGCTCGGCCGATCAACGTTTGCCATGTTTCATGCTGCCCCACACTACACATATATGAAATTAAAAATGTCGGGGACTAATGGCATGATTACAATAGATGGCAACCCCGATCGCTCATTTAAAGTAGAGGACAAGGCTACAAATTTTTCCATTCAGACCGAATCTGAAGCCATAGCAACCGAGGAATTATCTTAGCTATGAGCAATGGTCAATAAGGACTACGTATTTTCGCCAAATGCTCAAAATCAACATCCTTTAAACCAGCCGACAAGATCATTAAATTCCAAGTTCACCCCGCGGACCTATCTAAACATCCCCTATCGAAACTGGTCTCGATGCCATGTTGGACGTGGCACTTCGTAATTTTTTTCGAGAAAACTATAATATATTCGTGTGGCACCCTTCTGACATGTTGATATTCCCCAAGTGCAAGGAATCATCATAGCACTTCCCAAAGATAGAAGTGGTAATTATGGAGTGTTGAACCCACAAGGAGCTAAAGGTAAGGTCAATATTCTCTCAAGTCCTATCTGACACCAATACGACTCTACGTACACCAAGTGTGTGCTTCTATCTAGTAAGGAAAAATAAAATTGTGTTGTGGGTATACATAGTATAGCTTTGCATAATATTGTAGAACTAAAATATGAAAATAGTTACTTCATTATATAGATTTAGAATATATTACAATATATTATGAATAGCAAGTGTGGAATATTGATGGTATGGTCTGCGGAATTATCCTAGGCAATTGATGACCAGATCGGTAATCATTCTTGCTATTTATATGAGGGAGAGACATGAGCTAACATATTTTTCCGTACTTGGTTCATATGAACTTATGATTGGACTTATAGCAAGCATGCACAACTACTATAAATCATTAAGGTAAAACCCAACCATAGCCTTAAGTATGAAGTCCTCTTTACTTCCATACGCGCACTACTCTCTTACTCCGGTGTAAGTTTCTGTCACTCACGCCACCCACTATAAGATATTCACGGGCATATTACAACACCCTCCGGTGTGGATATTTCACGTGTGCGCCTCACGAAAAGCACCTTAGGACAAAACCAAAATAAAATATACACTCAAACCGATCAAGATCATCTATCAACCCAAAGGACAGCATTGATCTACTCAAACATCATAGGATAGAAATCAATCATTGATTAATACTATGTGGCATGAAACACCATGTTCAAGTATGGGATTACAATGGTGTGCGGGGGAGTGGACCGCTAAAAATACATGAGGAAGGCGATGAAGATGGTGACGTTGATGAAGATGATCACCGCGGTGATGGTTCCCTGGCGGCACTCCGGCACCATTGGAAGAGAGGGGGAGAGAGTCTCCCCCTTAGGCCTCCTCCTCCATGGCCTCTCCCAAGATGGGGAGAGGTTCTCCCCTCTGGTCCTTGGCATCCTTGGCTCCCGGAGGGGCGAGAGCCCCTCCAGGATTGGATTCCTCTCACTCTTTCTCTCTTATTTTCGCTACTATTTTCTCTCCAGATTAGTTTTTCGTCTATATAGAGAGCGGTGGCGGCGCAACTTCTGATCTACGGTAATTTCTAGAGGTTTCTATATTTATAGGGATTTTGGGCATTGGAATCACGCCAAAATGGGCCATGAGTGGCCCACTAGACACCAGCCCACGCTAGGGGGGCTGGCGCGCCCTGGTATCTAGTGGGCATGAGAGAGCCCCCCTCTACTGGTTCTTTGCTCCAATATTTATCTTTTCTTTCAAAAAAATCATCAAAAAGTTTCTTCCAATTCAGAGAACTTTTATTTCTGCACAAAAATCAACAACACGGTAGTTCTACTAAAAACATTGTCACTTTGGGTTAATTCTAAATAAATCATATAAAGAGCAGAAAAAATACATAAAATTATTGTACATATTAGCAAACATGGCATGAATACTTCATAAATTATTGATATGTTGGAGACATATCACATGTCAGCAATACCATGAGACCTTGCGGGTCATAGCATGAACATAATTGAGGGGTTCAAACTAGTCAGGAAGGCACTACGTACGTTCTCTAAGCCAAAAACGACAAGCCATGGGAGAAGAGCCGGCCAAATTAATGGAGGTCAGATTCATCTCAGAAGTTAGACATCCAGAATGGCTAGTAATTTCGTGATGGTTCCACAAATGACAAGTCTTGGTGTGTGTGCGTCTATTTTAAAGGTTTTAACAAAGACTATCCGAAAGACCATTTGCCACTAGCACGGATCGACCAAATAGTAAACTCCATAGCCGGACACAACCTCCATTGCTTCATGGAGACGTACTCAAGTTACCATCAAATTAGGATGATGTAATCCAACCAAGAAGAAACCACATTCATCACCCCCTATGACCCGTTCTACTTCAACACAACGCATTTTGGGCTAAAAAATGTTGGCGCCATTTATCAAAGGATGATTCAAACGTGACTACACCCGCACATCAGTAAAAGAGCCAAGGCCTATGTTGATGACGTGATTATTTAAACCACGCAGACTATCACGCTATTGATGACTTGCGCGTGACGTTTAAAAACCTCTGCACATACAACATCAAGTTAAACCCCCAAAAATGGATCTTACGGCATCCCATCCGGCAAGCTTCTCAATTTTATTGTCTCTCAAGGAGGCATAGAGGCAAACCCTAATAAAATCACGGCACTAGCAATGCTCAAAACGCCGACTGAGCTCAAAGATATCCAGAGGCTGACAGGATGCACCGCTTCCTTGAGCCAATTTATCTCACGCCTTGGTGTAGGATCGAAAGTATGTCTAGAGGGGGGTGATACGTCTCCAACGTATCTATAATTTTTTATGGTTCCATGCTATTATCTTGTCAAACTTTGGATGTTTTGTATGCCTTTTATATCTTTTTTGGGACTAACTTATTAACTCAGTGCCAAGTGCCAGTTCCAGTTTTTTCCATGTTTTTGACCCTTTTCAGAGGAGGATTTTAAATGGAATAAAAATTCCGAAAAGATTTTTTCCGGAACGTAATATACACACGAGACGTGAGAACCAAGGCAGAAGCCACCAGGGGACTCCGCAAGCCCCCTAGGCGCGGCCAGGGGGGACCGCGCCTAGCAGGCTTGTGGCCCCCCTGTGGCTCATCTGCCCTACCTTTTCCGCCTATAAATTCCCGAAAAATCCAAAACTGCCAGGGAGATCCACGAAAATACTTTTCCATCGCCGCAAGCTTCTGTCTCCGCAAGATCCAATCTGGGGCACGTTCTGGTGCCCTGCCGGAGGGGGGATTCGGATACGAAGGGCTTCTTCATCAACACCATGGTCTCTCCGATGATGCGTGAGTAGTTCAGCATAGACCTTCGGGTCCATAGCTAGTAGCTAGATGGCTTCTTCTCTCTCTTGGATCTTCAATACAAAGTTCTCCATGATCTTCATGGAGATCTATCCGATGTAATCTTCTTTTGCGGTGTGTTTGTCGAGATCCAATGAATTGTGGATTTATTATGAGATTATCCATGAATCTTATTTGAGTTTCTTCTGATCTCTTATATGCAGGATTTCATATCCTTGTAATTCTCTTCGAGTTGTGGGTTTTGTTTGGCCAACTTGATCTATGATTCTTGCAATTGGAGAAGTGCTTGGTTTTCGGTTCATACCGTGCGGTGACCTCACCTAGTGACAGAAGGGGTAGCGAGGCATGCATCGTGTTGTTGCCATCAAGGGTAAAAAGATGGGGTTTACATCATTGGTTTGAGTTTATCCATCTACATCATGTCATCTTGCTTAAGGCGTTACTCTGTTCGTCATGAACTCAATACACTAGATTCATGCTGGATAGCGGATGATGTGTGGAGTAATAGTAGTAGATGCAGAAAGTATCGGTCTACTTGTCTCGGACGTGATGCATATATGTATGATCATTGCCTTAGATATCGTCATGACTTTGCGCGGTTCTATCAATTGCTCGACGGTAATTTGTTCACCCACCGTAATATTTGCTATTTTGAGAGAAGCCTCTAGTGAACACTATGGCCCCCGGGTCTACTTCACTTCATATTTTCAGCCTTACACTTTTACTTCATTGCACTTTCCGCCTTCAGATCTCACTTTGCAATCAATCTTGAAGGGATTGACAACCCCTTTATAGCGTTGGGTGCAAGCTCGCTTGTGTTTGCGCAGGTACTCTGGACACTTGGCTTGGTTCTCCTACTGGATTGATACCTTGGTTCTCAAACTGAGGGAAATACTTACTGCAATTGGACAGAATGGTTATGTGGGAAAAATGACTGAGTATTTTGGTGGCTAACTTTGAGCACTCTGAGTAATTATTTCATTTTACTACCTCACCCCCTTTTAATAGTATTGGCTTTCCTATGGACTCAACCGTGATTTCTAACAAATATAAAATGAAGAGTCTTCTATATTGAAGCTTGATCCACTCTTATTCCTTTCTTACATCAAGGGGCATCTCCACATAAACCTTCAGCCATAGCATTTTTTGAACTTTTCTGACAAATACTTGGAAAATATATTAGTCCAATGATGCATATGTTGTGATTAATTATCAAAACCACCCTAGGGAGCAATTGTGCTTTCAATCTCCCCCTTTTTGGCAATTGATGACAACATATAGATCAATACTTCGACAAAAGATATAATCAATGATGAGCATCAATGCTTTGAGAAGTATGTGAAAAGCGAGATCTCCCCCTAAATTTGTGCATTCTTTAAAATTTGCGTTTGAATGCAAATGCACAATCGATTAGGATCATGGGTCACTCCTCCATGTCACAAACATCTTGGTGGTGCGCATACAAGATAAGTGAACGATCATCATATAGATTAGCTAAAAGGATAATAACGTATCATCAGCCAAGCAAAGCGTATGATCAAACATAGATAACGGGATAAAGTCATCCAAAACACCAAAGTTTTGGAAACCAAATGAGAGCAAATAAAGTCAAAACCTCTCTCTCTCTCTATCTCTCAGTCTATGATCTATACAATTCTCCCCCTTGATACGCCTCCATCATATCTACTTTTCCAAACTCTTTTGCCCTTGTTTTGGACTCTAATTTGCATGATTTGAATGGAACTAACCCGGACAGACGCTGTTTTCAGCAGAATTGCCATGGTTTTGTTTTTGCACAGAAATAGAAGTTCTCGGAATGACCTAGAAATTTACGAGGATTTTTTGTGGAATATATAAAAAATACTGGCGCAAGAATTACCTAGAGGGACGGAGCCAGGAGCCCACAAGCCCAAGAGGCGCCCCCCTGGCCACGCCTGGCAGGCTTGTGAGGCCCTCGTGGCTCCGCCGCCTCCAACTCCAAATCTATATAGTCTCTCTCGCCCAGAAAAATATAATAGAGAAGAATTCATCGCGTTTTACGACACGGAGCCACTGCCACCACCTGTTCTTCCTCTGGAGGGCAGATCTGGAGTCCGTTCTGGGCTCCGGAGAGGGGAAATCGTCATCGTCGTCATCACCAACCATCCTTCATTGCCAATTCTATGATGCTCTTCACCGTTCATGAGTAATCTCATCATAGGCTTGCTGGACGGTGATGGGTTGGATGAGATCTATCATGTAATCGAGTTAGTTTTGATGGGGTTTGATCCCTAGTATCCACTATGTTCTGAGATTGATGTTGCTACTACTTGGCTATGCTTAATGCTTGTCACTAGGGCCTGAGTGCCATGATTTCAGATCTGAACCTATTATGTTTTCGTCAATATATGTGTGTTCTTCATCCTATCTTGCAAGTTGTAGTCACCTACTATGTGTTATGACCCGGCAACCCCGGAGTGACAATAGCTGGAACCCCTACCAGAGATGACCATAGTATGAGGAGTTCATGTATTCACTATGTGCTAATGCTTTGTTCCGGTTCTCTATTAAAAGGAGACCTTAATATCCCTTAGTTTCCATTAGGACCCCGCTGCCACGGGAGGGATGGACAATAGATGTCATGCAAGTTCTTTTCCATAAGCACGTATGAGTATATACGGAATACATGCCTACATTATATTGACAAACTGGAGCTAGTTACAAATCATCCCATGTAATAATTGTTACATGATGAATGTCATCTGACATAATTATCCATCACCGATCCAATGCCTACGAGTCTTTCCTACTGGTCTTTGCTACGTTACTGTCACTACTACTGCTGTCACTGGTGCTACTGTCACTACTACTGCTGTCACTACTGCTACTGTTACCGTTGCTACCATTACTATCACACTACTTTGCTACTACTCAACTGCTAATACTCGAGAATATTCTTTGGCTTCCCCTTTTGTCGAATCAACAAATTTGGGTTGAATACTCTACCGTCGAAAACTGTTGTGATCCCCTATATTTGTGGGTTATCAAGACTATTTTCTACCACCGTTGCCGGGGAGGCCTAGCTCTATTCTCTGAGTCATTTGGGACTTACGCTTGTTGATCACCATGAGGAATCGGAGAGATCCAAAAACTAAAGTCTTGCCCTCAACTACGATGACAAGTAAGGAACTGCCATCTAGCTCTGCACTTGATTCACCTTCAGTTATGAGTAAGTTTGCGACACCACCACCTACTAGAAATTCTGATATGTCGCTTGTGCTTATGACGATGCTGCTTCTGCTATCCTTGATGCACAAATTGCTAGAGTTGCTGGTGAATGTGATGATACTTCTGAAACTGCTGAAATTATTGAAGTAGAACCTGCTGTTTCACCTATTAGAACTAGTTCTCCTAGATATGAATTGCCTGATATACCTGAGGGTTATGTTATGGAGGGAGAGGTAGCTGAGGACTTTCTTGCTTGTAATGATAGCTATGATCTTGAGAATTTATTGCGCAAGTGGAAAGAAAAATCTCTGAATGCTAGAATGAAATATGATCCTAAGTTTGCTACTTCACCCATCTTTGTGACTGATAAGGATTATGAATTCTCTGTCGATCTTGAGTTAATCACTTTTGTCGAATTTTATCCTTTTCATGGTTATGAGTCTAAAATGGTTGTAGTTCATCTTACCAAGCTGAATGATATAGCCACCCTATTCACAAGTGAGGAAAAGATTCGCCATTACTATATCCTTAAGTTGTTTCCTTTCTCGCTAAAGGGTGATGCTAAGACTTGGTTTACTTCTCTTGCTCCTGGTTGTGTGCGTAGTCCCCAGGATATGATCTACTACTTCTCTAAAAAATATTTTCCTGCCCATAAGAAACAAGCTTCCTTGCAGGAGATATATACTTTGTGCAAGTTCAAGAAGAGAGTCTCCCACAAGCTTGGGGGAGGCTTTTCCAGCTACTGAATGCTTTGCCTGATCACCTTCTTGAGAAAAATGAAATACTTGATATCTTTTATAATGGACTAATCGATGCTTCTAGGGACCACCTACATAGTTGTGTTGGTTATGTTTTCAGGGAATGAACTGTGGAACAAGCTGAAATTCTATTGAATAATATCTTGAGCAATGATAATGCTTGGACTATTCCCGAACCACCTCCGAAGCCAACTCCAAAGAAAAGAGGTATTCTATTCCTCAGTCCTGAAGATATGCAAGAAGCTAAGAAATCTATGCAAGGTAAAAGGTATTAAATCTGAAGATGTTAAGAATCTGCCACCTATCGAAGAAATACATGGTCTTGATAACCCGACACAGGTAGTATAGGTAAATTCTCTTTGTAGATTCAATGAGAGTGATATTCCTTTTGATAAACCTGCTAGCTTATGCTTAGATGAATTTGATAACGTTATTGCCAAACAACAAAGTTTCAATGAGTATGTTAGACAAAAATTGGAACAAAATGCTCGCATGATTAATCATTTAAGTGCTTTTGTGGATAGAAACATCAATGATCTTAATCTTTTGAGCAAACATGCCTCTATGGTCACTACTCAAGTAGAACAAGTACTTAAGGCTCAAAATGACTTGCTCAATGAGTTGAATGTAACGTCCCAATTTTCCTAATTGGGAATGTTTTACATTGTAGCTAAGCATCTATGCATATTGATTGAAATAAATTTGTCATTTGAATTCTTTCGACTTTTGATTTTGCATTTCCATTTTTCCTCACACGAGAAATGCCGGGAAAATACTCTCTTGCACGCAAGAGAGAGAGCGGAGGAAAATGACCCTCCAAAGTGTGGGGCATTTCTGAAATATTTGGAGCCAAGAAATCCAAAGTTTTATAGTGAGAATCTTTGCAAAAAGAAATAAAGCATTTAGGGGATTTTCTGAAAAAAAACATTTTTTAAAAGTTTTTATTTTTGCTTTGAAAAAATGTTAATCGAGTAGAGGATATTTTTCTGATTTTTTTGGTATATAATACCCCATATTAAATATTTTATTTATTTCCATTTTATTCCTTTTTAATTTATGTTTCAGAAAAAGACTAAAATAGGAAAGCGTTTTTTTTAAAAGGAAACCGCCTGGGCGCATCTTAGCTGTGGGCCGAAATCCCCAAAGGCCGGGATCCGAGATCCCTAAGGATCGGCCGACTGACCCCAGCGCCTCTCTCTCCCTCTCACTGCCAGCGGGCCCCCCTGGCCGACCTCTCCCCAGCTCGGTCACCTCCCCCCTCTCTCCCTTCCAAAAACGAGCTTGAGCCCGAGCCTCCCAGGATCGCCGGGATCTCCACGGATCCCCCTGCTCTTTCCCTCCCAAGAGCCCCACCCCGCCTATAAATACTGCCCCGGTCCCCCGCACTCCGTTCCACCCGACGCCGCCGCGCCAAGCTCCGCCCCATCACCCCTTGCAGCCCTCGCCGGAGCACCGAAGCTCGGTCGCCTTCGGCCGCTCACGACACCGCCTCCGACCACCCCAACACCGCCCCGACGCCACCATCGCGCTCGCCGCCCTCGCCCGCACCCTCTGGAGCTCTCGCCGCCGCCGGGGACCCCCTGCAGCGCCGTCCCCGCCCGCGCCCGAGCCTCCGCCGCCGTCAAGCTCCTGTCGGGGTTCATCTCCATGGTGAGCACCCCCATCCCTCCAGCACCGTTGGATCCTACACGAACGTGCTAGATTAGAAGTAGTTACCTGTTCGGTTTAGCTAAGAAAACCGCTTGGTTTTTATTTACTTAACTATTAGCCGAAGCGGGCTCTTGTTAGGCTTCGGCCCTTTGCTCCTAACACCAGCAACACACACCCCCGCAGCCATACACAGAGCGCCACATATACCCCCCTGTCCGTTAGCAGTTGTTTTCTTTTTTCTGTCTAGATCCAAAAACAGAATAGTTTCAGTTTTGTTTTGACCATAGCTTCTGATCCCGACGTCCAATGATGTTGATTCTTGTTCCAGTAGATCCCAAGTTTTCTGTAGTTTTTAAAAACATATAATTTGTCTATGTTTCAAATTTTAAAATTTGAATTAGATCAGATTTAGTTTAAACCTTGTTTTGCTTATTCCAGGAGTTTAAAAAATGATTTTGAGTTGATTCTTTTTGCTACTGCTTCCTAGTGATTATATCTTACTGTGGTAGAAGTTTCAAAAAAGTTCCAATATTTTTACTTGGGTTTTTAACAGAAACAAGTTTCTGCCTTAGTGACGTGTATTGAATTCTTTCACTTAGGCCATAGCAAACTTTTACTTGGGATGTTATTTTACTTGTTGCTTGATTGTAGTGCTTATGGTGTGTATTTTGTTTGTATCGGTAGAACACCCGGAGTGCGAAGCTTGTTACTTAGAAGCGCTCGATCAAGACAACTATCATCAAGGCAAGTCATTTTGATCATACTATTTTCCTATGTTTTCGATGCATGGTAGTTTCACCTTTCTTTGCCCAATTGCATGCTGCTTAGGTACTTGGAAATTTTAGTATAGTTTGTAGTATCATGTGGTAGGCACACAACAACCCCGATACTTGGCCCCGGGACGACAAATTTCTTATTGCTATGCTTGAGTAGACGGGTTTTCGGTTGAGTCCATAACACGAGAGATGCGAGGTTGATTAAATAATCAAGACCGGTTAAGACAAGATTTTCAAGACCTCGGACGCAATGCAACTCTGGGTGAAGGACGGTTGATCGGCTCCCTGAAGAACCAAGTGGATGACCCGGGATGCTAGAGAGGCCATGACATCCTGCGGAAAGCTTCAGCCAGGCTCGAAGAGACGGACGGAGACCTCAAGATTCAAGGCTTACCTGCACAGCCACAAGTCATTATGGGCTCTGGCTTGGTTGGACAACGCGGTGACTCTGGAAAGGCGGTGCTAGCAGATGTAGAAGAACGGTAGGAATGGATGGGCACCGACAGGGATTCAGAGGGACCCGTTGAAAGACCATGTTTTGATCATCCGGTCTTCAAACAACCTGAAGTGCGAGGACAAACACGGAGGCGATCAAATCTTGTGGGGAACGTGTGCAAAACTCTGCAGAGTGCCCAACCTAATCTATTAGCCGTGTCCACGGTCATGGACAACTTGAGCCGAAGGCATTTGAAATTCCCGTGAACTCTCGACACAACTTAATAATGATGTGGGTGTTAACAACAACTCGGGTACGAGAATTGGTTGGCGGAACCATCTCGTTAACAACAAACAATGTAGTAATATTTTGCTTCCAGCCCCTCTTGTTGTAGGATAAAATTGGCTTTATGCAAAACTTATAGCCCCACCTGCCAAATATGCATGTAGGGATAGTTGATTATTATTTTTACCCCTCTCTTTGATGACTTGCCGGCATATTCCATATGCTAACCTACACGGCTGCAACGTATCATGTTGCAGAGTACTTTTCCGACCAGGAGTGAGGCTACGATCTACGCTCAGCGACATGCCCTGGAGTCGTATGGACTCGTCTACCTGATGCTTCCGCTAGTCTTCGTTAGATATCTCATGAGATGGCCTTCAGCCACTTTATTGTAATCCTTTATTGTAATAAAGTACTCATTATGAGATTTCGATTAATAAAGCTGTGTGATTGAACTCTTGAATATATATACATTATGTACTGAGTGTGTACCAGCATGATCTTGGGATGGTACGGAAACACCAGAGGCTTGACTCGTCTTGAGTCGGGTCGCTCCAGAAATGGTATTCAGAGCACACGCTGACCATAGGACGTAACCTCTAGGAATGGAAAAGCCTTAGGAAGAAAACTATTTTCTTATGTCTATAAATCCTCTATTTTCCCTTCTGATCATTTTTGACTTCTCTTCGATTTTCCAATGTTTTAGATGGCCACCTTCATCCCTGTTAAGTTCACGGAGTTTTGCCAGCCCGACGCCACTATGCCTTTCGGAAAGGAGCTGGTACAGATCACCAAGGACTTGAGCATTGCTCTGCCGACTATCACAGGGAAGCCGACTTCGTCTTACCCGGAGGATTCACGCTACAGAATCGAGGTGCACGTTCCCGCAAGGACATTCGAGCCGCGCACTGAGCCGGTGGATTTCAAGTTCATCGCACCCAACTGGATTCTCGGAAGGGACATGGCGGTCCATTGTGCACTCGGACGTATCAAGGAAGAGTACAAAGGCTGCCCTATTTCACCAGACCTATTCACTCTATCCCGGAGAAGCGAAGACGGAGAAATCATCTCAAGCAAGACCAAGGACGCTCTCCTGTCTTATGCCCAGACCTTGGAGAAGCACAGCGGGACTCTGGAGCATCGTGTGATCAAGGACGCCAGGAAGATCAAGCAACTGTCGCTCCGCGAACTCGAACTCGAAGAAGCAGCCCGGGAAGCCCACTGTGAACATGAACTGGAGGTGAAGGACTTTCTGGAGAGGATCGAGAAGCTGAAGACTCGAGTTGCATACCTGGAGGAGGAACTGGACATGGGCGAGAACCTTCATCCCGAAGGTGACGTAGCCCCCTTGATCAGCAATGACGAGGACTATGAAGAAAGCTCCACCGAAGGACCCATCACCATGCTTTTCTGAGGAGGACACTTAGACTAGACCACCAAATTTATTTTATCGTTAAACGCTTTAGGCCGATGTTTAGGATTATCGAATTTTGTATCCCCGTGTGAACCTTTGTGATGGTATTGAATAAAATGTGTGGTGTGATACTTGTTTGTTGCATTTCATATGGATAGTGTAATTACTCTTAGACCATTGTTCTATGCAAATCTCACCCCTCTACAAACATCAGATGCCTCCGAGACGCGCCCCTGAGTCCAACTTTCCGTGGGAACTCACCCGGTTGATCCAGCAACAGAACACCCTGATGCAGCTGATCATCCAGAACCAGAACAATAAGAACAACCATCATCCACCCTAGGCCGCCAACCTCACCCGTTTCCTGAGGTTGAACCCTCCGACTTTCTCCAGCAGCATTGAGCCCATTGTGGCAGATGATTGGCTCTGCAAGATGGAACGGGAACTTATCACTGTTGGTTGTACTGAAGCTGAGAAGGTGCGCTTTGCCGCGCATCAACTTGAAGGCCCTGCAGCAGCATGGTGGGAGAACTACACCACCACATACCCCATTGCTGGAGTCACTTGGGAGCAGTTCAAGCAAGCCTTCCGCACCGCACATGTCTCAGCTGGTGCAATGAGTCTGAAGAAGCGTGAGTTTCGCAACTTCGCCAGGGGAATCATTCTGTGGCTCAGTATGTCGATGAATTCAGCATGCTCGCCCGCTATGCACCTGGAGATGTGGCCGATGATGCGGCCAAGCAGGAAAAGTTCTTGGAGGGACTCAATGATGAGCTGAGCATTCAGCTGACTGTAGCAACCTTCAACAACTACCAGGAGCTGGTGGGTAAGGCCCTCATCTTGGAGGGGAAACACCAGCAGATGGAGAACCGCAAGCGGAAGTGTGGGATTGGAAAGTTCAACTCCGGCACTTAGCAGAAGCCTCGCTACACCCCCTATTCAGGGAATACCGGGACTGGATCCGGTAAGTTTGGAGGACACGTCCAGCATAACCACCCAGTGCACAACAATGGAGGTCACAACCATGGAGGAAATGGGAACCACCGCAACAACAGCAACTTCAAGAATGGCGGTACTGGCACTCAGCAGCATTCAGCTCCAGCTCAGAAGGATCTGAATCACATCACCTGCTTCAAGTGTCAAAAGACGGGACACTATGCCACTGAATGTCCCCAGAACAAGCAGGGAAATGGAAACGGCAACGGCAACTCTGCAGCAACGAAGCCCAATCCTTTTCCTCGAGCTCAGGTGAATCACATTGATGTTGAAGAGGTCTATGATCACCCCGATACTGTGGTTGGTAAGTTTTTGCTAAATTCACGTCCAGTATTGGTACTTTTTGATTCTGGTGCAACACATTCATTCATATCAAGGGTAGTTGTGGAAAAGTATAGTTTGCCAACTAGAACCCTCAGCCAGCCTATTAAGGTCAGTTCCCCAGGAGGCATGATGACAGCCGGGATAGGATGCCATGCCTTGAGTCTCAACATCGGGAATCATAATTTTCCCACCGACCTCATCGTATTAGAGTCCCAGGGATTGGATGTAATCCTAGGCATGGATTGGTTGGCCAAGTATGAAGGGAATATTGATTGTGCCCTTAAGTCTATTTTGCTCACCACCCCCGAGCAGAAGCGGATTAAGTACGTGTCTCAGCGCCCGACATGGAGTAAACGAGTAAACTCTCTCACAGGAGTAGTCCAGGAGGAAGTACCGATTGTACACGAGTACCCAGATGTATTCC
The DNA here is from genome assembly GCF_904849725.1 of Hordeum vulgare subsp. vulgare. Taxonomy (NCBI): domain Eukaryota; kingdom Viridiplantae; phylum Streptophyta; class Magnoliopsida; order Poales; family Poaceae; genus Hordeum; species Hordeum vulgare. Next base: position 414,382,114 of record NC_058524.1, read on the forward strand.
CGGAGGAATTTCCGGGCATGCCACCTGATAGAGAAATTGAGTTCTTGATTGAGCTATTACCCGGAACAGCCCCGATATCCAAGAGACCCTATCGGATGCCCGCAAATGACTTGGTAGAAATCAAGAAGCAAATTAAGGAGTTGTTGGACAAAGGGTATATTCGCCCAAGTTCTTCACCTTGGGGAGCCCCAGTGCTCTTGGTTGAAAAGAAGGATAAGTCCTTGAGAATGGTTGTCGATTATCGTGCATTGAACGAGGTGACCATCAAGAACAAGTACCCTTGCCGATGATCAATGATCTGTTTGACTAGTTAGTTGGAGCCCGCATATTCTCCAAGATCGATCTTCGATCCAGGTATCATCAGCTGAAGATTCATGAACATGATATACCCAAGACAGCCTTCACCACTCGGTACGGCTTGTATGAGTACACGGTCATGTCATTTGGACTGACTAATGCTCCGGTATATTTTATGAATCTGATGAACAAGGTATTTATGGAATACTTGGACAAGTTTGTCGTGGTGTTCATCGATGACATACTGATATTCTCCAAGAACGAAGAGGAACACAAGGAACATCTGCGCCTAGTTCTGGAGAAGCTTCGAGAGCATAAGCTATATGCAAAGTTTAGCAAATGTGAGTTTTGGTTGAAGGAAGTCAGATTCCTCGGACATGTCATCTCAGGAGAAGCTATAGCAGTGGACCCTGCCAAGGTCGCAGCAGTCACCGAATGGGTAGCACCCACTTCAGTCAAGGAGATCCGCAGTTTCCTCGGACTTGCCGGATATTACCGGAGGTTCATTGAGAATTTCTCAAAGATCACCAAGCCCATGAAAGAGTTATTGAAGAAGGAATCCAAGTATGTTTGCACTGAGGAATGTGAAATCAGTTTTCAAGAGTTGAAGAAACGTCTGGTTACAGCCCCAGTGCTGATATTGCCGAACATTCGGAAGGATTTCCAGGTTTACTGTGACGCTTCTCGTCAAGGACTCGGAGGAGTGCTCATGCAAGAAGGTAAAGTTGTAGCCTATGCATCCAGACAGCTCAGACCTCATGAGTTGAATTATGCCACGCATGACTTGGAACTAGCAGCCGTAGTGCACGCTCTCAAGACCTGGAGACATTTCCTGATCGGAAATAGTTGTGATGTTTACACTGATCACAAGAGCCTGAAATATATCTTCACGCAGAAGGAGTTGAACCTCAGACAGAGGCGATGGCTAGAGTTGATCAAGGACTATGACATGAGATTGCATTATCACCCAGGCAAGGCAAATGTTGTAGCCGATGCGTTGAGCCGCAAGAGTTATGTGAACACACTCATAGCAGGAGGATTACCCTAGGAGTTAGCCGATGACCTCCGAGAGCTCAAATTGGAAATAGTTCCAAGAGGATTTGTTGCCACACTAGAAATTTGGTCCACTTTGACAGAAAAGATTCGCGATGCACAGAAATCAGACAAGGAGATAGCTGAGATTAAGCAGAAAATGAAAGACGGGAAGGCTAAAGGTTTTCGTGAGGATGAACACAGAACTTTATGGTTTGAGGATCGCATTTATGTGCCCAACGATCCCGATCTCAGGAAGTTGATACTTCAGGAGGCCCATGATTCCCCGTACTCGATACACCCCGGCAACACTAAGATGTATATGGATCTGAAAGAAAGTTTCTGGTGGACAGGAATGAAGAAAGACATTGCCGAGTTCGTAGCAATATGCGATGTTTGTCAGCGAGTAAAAGCCGAGCATCAGAAGCCAGCAGGTTTGCTCCAACCTCTGCCGATACCCGAGTGGAAATGGGAAAAGCTTGGTATGGACTTCATCACAGGATTACCCAGGACCCGTTCTGGCTATGATTCTATTTGGGTTGTGGTCGATCGTTTAACCAAGGTAGCTCACTTCATTCCTGTGAAGACTACTTACACGAGTGCCAAGCTGGCCAAGATATATATGACCAGGATCGTATGTCTGCACGGAGTACCGAAGAGCATTGTGTCAGACAGAGGGACTCAGTTCACATCAAAATTTTGGCACCAACTGCATGAAACCTTGGGAACGAGATTGGAGTTCAGTACAACTTTTCACCCACAGACCGATGGACAGACCGAGAGAGTCAATCAGATTCTGGAGGACATGTTGAGATCTTGCGCACTAGACTATGGGTCTAGTTGGGATGACAATTTACCTTATGCCGAGTTCTCATACAACAACAGCTACCAGACCAGTCTGAAGATGGCCCCTTTCGAAGCTCTATAGGGAAGGAGGTGCAGAACACCGTTGATGTGGGATGGAGTTGGAGACCGACAACTTTTTGGTCCCGACCTTATCCAAGATTCTGAAGAGAAGGTCAAGCTTATTCGTGACCGACTCAAGATAGCTCAGTCCAGGCAGAAAACTTATGCTGACAGCAAACGTAAGGAAGTGACATATTAAGTGGGAGACCGAGCATATCTTCGGGTGTCTCCACTTCGAGGAATCAAGAGATTCAGTGTGAAAGGAAAGTTAGCACCCCGTTTCATTGGCCCCTACAAAATTCTTGAACGTAGAAGCGAAGTTGCATATAAACTGGAACTGCCAGAAGGATTGTCCGGAGTTCATGATGTCTTCCATGTTTCCCAGTTGAAGAAATGCCACGCTGAGATGGCCGATGTTCCGTTGAGAGATACAGCGCCCCTAGAGGCCATACAGCTTGATAGTGATCTGACGTATGAGGAGAAACCCGTCAGGATTCTCGAGACTGCCAACAGAGTTACCCACAACAAGATCATCAAGTTCTGCAAGGTGTTGTGGAGCCATCACACCGAGGAAGAAGCCACCTGGGAACGAGAAGAGGATCTTCATCGAGACCACCCGCACCTATTTTCTAGCCAACCCGAATCTCGAGGGCGAGATTCATCTTAAGGTGGGTAGGTTTGTAACGTCCCAATTTTCCTAATTGGGAATGTTTTACATTGTAGCTAAGCATCTATGCATATTGATTGAAATAAAGTTGGCATTTGAATTCTTTCGACTTTTGATTTTGCATTTCCATTTTTCCTCACACGAGAAATGCCGGGAAAATACTCTCTTGGACGCAAGAGAGAGAGCGGAGGAAAATGACCCTCCAAAGTGCGGGGCATTTCTGAAATATTTGGAGCCAAGAAATCCAAAGTTTTATCGTGAGAATATTTGCAAAAAGAAATAAAGCATTTAGGGGATTTTCTGAAAAAAAACATTATTTAAAAGTTTTGATTTTCGCTTTGAAAAAATGTTAATCGAGTAGAGGATATTTTTCTGATTTTTTTGGTATATAATACCCCATATTAAATATTTTATTTATTTCCTTTTTATTCCTTTTTAGTTTCTGTTTCGAAAAAAGACTAAAATAGGATAGCGTTTTTTAAAGGAAACCGCCTGGGCGCATCTTAGGTGTGGGCCAAAATCCCCAGAGGCCGGGATCCGAGATCCCTAAGGATCGGCCGACCGACCCCAGCGCCTCTCTCTCCCTATCACTGCCAGCGGCCCCCCTGGCCGACCTCTCCCTAGCTTGGTCACCTCCCACCTCTCTCCCTTCGAAAAACGAGCCCGAGCCCGAGCCTCCCAGGATCACCGGGATCTCCCCGGATTCCCCTGCTCTTTCCGTCCCGAGAGCCCCACCCCGCCTATAAATACTGCCCCGGTCCCTCGCACTCCGTTCCACCCGCCGCCGCCGCGCCCAAGCTCCGCCCCATCGCCCCTTGCTGCCCTCGCCGGAGCACCGAAGCTCGGCCGCCTTCGGCCGCTCACGGCACCGCCTCCGACCACCGCCGGAGCACCGAAGTTTTTATTTTCAAATTTGAATTAGATCAGATTTAGTTTAAACCTTGTTTTGCTTATTCCAGGAGTTTAAAAAATTATTTGGAGTTGATTCTTTTTGATACTGCTTCCTAGTGATTATATCTTACTGTGGTAGAAGTTTCAAAAAATTTCAAATATTTTTACTTGGATTTTTAACAGAAACAAGTTTCTGCCTTAGTGACGTGTATTGAATTCTTTCACTTAGGCCATAGCAAAATTTTACTTGTGATGTTATTTTACTTGTTGCTTGATTGTAGTGCTTATGGTGTGTATTTTGTTTGTATCGGTAGATCACCCGAAGTGCGAAGCTTGTTACTTAGAAGCGCTCGATCAAGACAACTATCATCAAGGCAAGTCATTTTGATCATACTATTTTCCTATGTTTTCGATGCATGGTAGTTTCACATTTCTTTGCCCAATTGCATGCTGCTTAGGTACTTGGAAATTTTAGTATAGTTTGTAGTATCATGTGGTAGGCACACAACAACCCCGATACTTGGCCCCGGGACGACAAATTTCTTAGTGCTATGCTTGAGTAGACGGGTTTTCGGTTGAGTGCATAACACGAGAGATGCGAGGTTGATTAAATAATCAAGACCGGTTAAGACAAGATTTTCAAGACCTCGAACGCAATGCAACTCTGGGTGAAGGACGGTTGATCGGCTCCCTGGAGCACCCAGTGGATGAGCCGGGATGCTGGAGAGGCCATGACATCCTGCGGAAAGCTTCACCCAGGCTCGAAGAGACGGACGGAGACTTCAAGATTCAAGGCTTACCTGCAGAGCCACAAGTCATTATGGGCTCTAGCTTGGTTGGACAACGCGGCGACTCTGGATAGGCGGTGCTAGCAGATGTAGAAGAACGGTAGGAATGGATGGGCACCGACAGGGATTCAGAGGGACCCGTCGAAAGACCATGTTTTGATCATCCGGTCTTCAAACACCCTGAAGTGCGAGGACAAACACGGAGGCGATCAAATCTTGTGGGGAACGTGTGCAAAACTCTGCAGAGTGCCCAACCTACTCGATTAGCCGTGTCCACGGTCATGGACAACTTGAGCCGAAGGCATTTGAAATTCCCCTGAACTCTCGACACAACTTAATAATGATGTGGGTGTTAACAACAACTTGGGTACGAGAATTGGTTGGCGGAACCATCTCGTTAACAACAAACAATGTAGTAATATTTTGCTTCCAGCCCCTCTTGTTGTAGGATAAAATTGGCTTTATGCAAAACTTATAGCCCCACCTGCCAAATATGCATGTGGGGATAGTTGATTATTATTTTTACCCCTCTCGTTGATGACTTGCCGGCATATTCCATATGCTGACCTACACGGCTGCAACGTATCATGTTGCAGAGTACTTTTCCGGCTAGGAGTGAGGCTACGATCTACGCTCACCGACATGCCCTGGAGTCGGATGGACTCGTCTACCTGATGCTTCCGCTAGTCTTCGTTAGATATCTCATGAGATGGCCTTCGGCCACTTTATTGTAATCCTTTATTGTAATAAAGTACTCATTATGAGATTTCGATTAATAAAGCTGTGTGATTGAACTCTTGAATATATACATTATGTACTGAGTGTGTACCAGCATGATCTTGGGATGGTACGGAAACACCAGAGGCTTGACTCGTCTTGAGTCGGGTCGCTACATTGAATGACAATTCTGTTAGAGTCGTCACTAGAGGTGGTAGAATGACTCAAGAACCTTTGTGTCCTAAACGCCATCCTAAGAGAATTGAACAAGATTCTCAAGGAGTTAGCACTGATGCACCTAGTCATCCTAGTAATAAGAAGGAAAAGAAAGATGATAGGAACTTGCATGCTAGCAAACCTACTGCTGTTACACCTGAGAATCCAAATGATATCTCTGTTTCTGATGCCGAAACACAATCTGGTGGTGAACATGAGCCTAGTGATAATATCGATAGTGGTGTTCGTGATGATGCTCAACCAAGTAATGATAAGGATGTGGAGATTGAACCTAGTGTTGATCTTGATAACCCACAACCTAAGAACAAGAGATATGATAAGAACGACTTTATTGCTAGGAAGCATGGTAAAGAAAGAGAACCATGGGTTCAGAAACCCATGCCCTTTCCTCCCAAACCATCCAAGAAAAAGGATGATGAGGACTTTGAGCGCTTTGTTGAAATGATTAGACATGTCTTTCTGCAAATGCGTTTGACAGATATGCTCAAAATGTCTCCTTATGCTAAGTACATGAAAGATATTGTGACTAATAAAAGGAAGATACTTGAGGTCGAGATTTCCACCATGCTTGCCAATTACACCTTCAAGGGTGGGACTCCTAAGAAATTAGGTGATCCCGGAGTGCCCACTATACCTTGCTCTATTAAAGGAAACTATGTTAGAACTGCTTCATGCGATCTTGGAGCTGGTGTTAGTGTTATGCCTCTCTCTCTTTATCGTAGACTTGAATTGGATAAGTTGACACCCACTGAAATGTCTTTGAAAATGGCCCACAAATCAACTTCTTTTCCTATCGGCATTTGCGAGGATGTGCCTGTTGTGGTTGCTAACGTTACTATCTTAACGGACTTTGTTATTCTGGATATTCCCGAGTATGATGCCATGGCGGTCATCCTTGGAAGACCCTTTTTAAACACTGTAGGGGTTCTTATTGATTGCAACAAAGGCAATGTCACTTTCCATGTTAATGGTAATGAGCACACGGTGCACTTTCCGAAGAAACAATATCGAGTACATTGCATCAATGCTATTAAAAAAACTTCATCAATTCTTATTGGGAGCTTTGAATGCCCTATACCTACTTTCAAGATGAAGTATGATTTACTTGTTGCGGATATGCACATCCCCGTTGAGGTAACCTAGTGATTATTCGAAAATTCTCCGGTTTTATGCGATTCAAAAAAGTTTGTCAAGGAGACTTTATCAACCTCATTTAGGGATTTCTCTTGAAGACCATGAGATGGATGAATCTAGGAGTCACAACCTTCTGTTCCGAACTTTTACTTTCCGTTGTTTAGAAGAACAATGATAAATTTAGCTTTATTTTCCTATTTTCTGCTTTTTGCGTCCCTTAGACAAGTGTCCCGAAAATAAAAGTTCTTCAAATACCCTGAAAATCAAGTATGATTGTTTCTGGAATTTTTGAAAAATTCTGAGACAGAGAGCTAGTCAGGGGGATGCACCAGTGGGCCACAAGACCAGGAGACGCGGGCACCCCCCTGGCCGCGCCTGGCAGGCTTGTGGGCCCCACGTGGCCCCCCTCCACTTATTCCAGCTCCCATCTCCTTCTTCTACCTCGTGAAAAAACCATTCAACAGCTCAAACCCGTGTTCTTGGTCTTCTTGCTGCATTTTTCAATCTCCTTGTGCAAAGCCCCATTCACCAAACCGTTTTGGGGGAATTGTTCCTTGAGAAAGAAAAAGGAAAAGATGAGGAGGTTCCTAAGAGGCTCTTCAATCCGTGACCCCAAGGAAGATGAAAATGGGAAGAAGAAACCCAAGTATCCGGTCCCCCGAGTTGCAGAAGTTCGAGCGTGTGAGTGGCCAAGTGATTTGTTCTTACGTGCTGCCGGTCTTTATGAGGATTTTCATTACTTGCTGGGGAACGCAGGCCTTGCCGCATTTGTTGAAGATAACTGTCCACAATACCTCATCCTCACTAATATTTTTATGCATAGCTTTAATTTCTATCCAAGGAAGATTCCTCCTATGGTTGAGTTCAAGTTATATGATATACCCCAGTGCATGTCACTTCAGGATTTTTGCAATGTTTGCAAATTACCTTATGTTGGGGATATTCATGAACCTCGTCCACGGGACTTGGAAGCTTTCATGGATACTATTGATATAGGAGAGGAGAGAGGAGTGTCTTGCGCTAGAGTTGCTAGTGTACATTTTACCATGCTTCGGTATCTCTCATTATTTGTGGGAAAATGTTTGATTGGTCGTGGGAAAGCTGGGGCTCTTAATTCCCCAGATCTTGCGGTTTTGCGCGAACCTCTTTATAATGATAAAACTTATAGCTTGGGCACTATAGTGGCTCAAGGGTTGAACACGAACCGTACTAAAAGCGCTGTTTATGGAGGTATCTATGCTACTTGTCTTGCTAAACATTTTGAGATACCTATTAGACTGTACGAGGAAGAAGAGATGCTTCTTCCTGAGAGATATCTAGGTTATGATAGCATGGTTCGCCATGATTTTCTTGATAAAGATATAAATAAGAGGATGATTTATAACCTGGTATTTAGCCCGGGTACTCGTGAGACTATTACCTTGCCTGCTCCTTCTTTGTTCTATCTTCATCTAGGCAGGTACATTTTACGACCTCGGACATCTACGCATATTGGGGCATAGCGCCACCACAGGTGCCCGTGCCCGAGCTACCTGTCGAGTACCAGACGCCAGTTTATCAGTGGAGCCTAAGGAGCTCACCCAGCAGTGGCACCCTTAGTACACTCCGGAGTACCCCGAAGACGGTTATTTCCCTCCATGGGAGTAGACCAACATAGGCAAAAAGCCTAAGCTTGGGGGAGTACGTGTTTGTTCATGCTCACGCTTTCACTTTGATAGTCGGTGTTCACACTTTGCCACTTTATCATCCATGCTAGTTTATTTCTTTTTCTCACTTTCTTCTCGTGTGTTTGTTTAATTTGAGAAAAACAAAAAAAAGTTGTAAGTTTACTTTCCAGCTTGCTTAGTGGTGTTTAAAAAGAAAACCCCAAAAAGATTTCCCGTTATTCTCTTGCTTGTTGGGAGCTTTCCCATGTAAGTAGTTTTCTTTTTCTTTGGGTCAGGGTAGAAGACCATGGTTAAAATGTTTAGTGGCTCTCACATGCATATATGTTTATCCGTCAAAGAGGCATATTACTTTGTCTTCTCCTCTGTGTTTGCTTGCAGATTCCATCTTACTCCAATGCACGAACACTCTCATTATTATTCTCATCATTCGGTCGTGCAAGTGAAAGGCAATAATGACGATATATGATGAAGTGACTGAGCCTGGAAAAGCTGGTATGAACTCGACCTATTTTATTTTCGTAAATATGACTAGCTCATCGGTCCTAATTCAGCTTTGTTATAGGAGAAACATGTTTGCAATGACAACTTAGAGATCATAGTTTCTGATGCCATGCTTAATTAGCTAGGAGCTTATAATGGTTTGTCTTGGATGCCAACATGAATTTCAAGATTATTATGATGTAGTATGATAGGACGGTATCCTCCTTTGAATGATTCGAGTGGCTTGACTTGGCGCATGTTTACGCATGTAGTTGAAACAAAATCAACATAGCCTCTATGATATTCATGTTTATGGTGATTTATGTCCTACTCATGCTTGCAGTCAATGTTGGTTAACTTCAATGCATATTGATGACTGTTGTCACTCTCTAGTTGGTCGCTTCCCAGTCTTTTGTTGGCCTTCACTTGTACTAATTAAGCGGGAATACAGCTTGTGCATCCACTTCCATAAACCCAAAGTTGTTCCATATGAGTCCACCATACCTATCTATATGCGGTATCTACCTGCCGTTCCAACTAAATTTGCATGTGCCACTCTCTAAACCTTCAAGTAATAATCTATTTTGCATGCCCGAAACACTCATGTGGTGACAAGGGGCGGTCAGTATCTTCCATTCTAGGCGTGTTATCCTCGACATGTGTTTATTCACTATCACTCACGAGAAAGGGGGCGGTAATCGGAATGCCCAGTTCCATGCTCAAATCGAAAATTTAATTGCAAACAAAACTCCCCCTGGATTGTTGTTGGTATGGACGGCACCCGAGGATTCAGCTAGTCGTGGAGTGTGATTTATTGGTGGTGGGGGAGTCAAAGATTTACTTTTCTGTTTGGGAACCGCATATAATATGTCTAGCATGGAAGATGGTGAAAACTCTGGGTCATCGTCTTGACAATGAAAGCATGCCACCCAAAATTATTTATCTCTGTTTTGAAAGCTTGAGCTCTGGCACCTCTGCAAATCAATACTTCCCTCTGCGAAGGGCCTATCTATTTATGTTTCTGTTGAGTCATCCTCTCCTTATAAAGGCACCAATTAGAGAGCACCTCCGTCATTTTTATGCTTTGCTATTAATTGTTATTGAGTATTCCTATGATTGGATCTTCTTTGCCATGAATTACAATGTTCAGTCAGTCCTTGGTCTTTGAAGGTGCTCTGCATTTATGTTTTCTGGTCTTAGAAAGAGCTAGCGAGATACCATCTATTCATATTGCTTCATGATTGCTTTGATTGAAGTGTTGACATTTAAAACTTACTATTATTGCTCGCTAGTTGATTTTGCCATTGATATGAGTACATCATGAGACCTAAATGTCATTGCTTATGTGGTTAGCTTATGATCTTGCTGAAAATCTGAAAATGAGTTAGACATAATTACAGCAACAAGATCAAACAGAGTTCGTAAAAGTTTTCTTTTGTCTCTTTCAGTTTGTCAACTGAATTGCTTGAGGACAAGCAAGGCTTTAAGCTTGGGGGAGTTGATACGCCTCCATCGTATCTACTTTTCCAAACTCTTTTGCCCTTGTTTTGGAATCTAATTTGCATGATCTGAATGGAACTAACCCGGACTGACGGTGTTTTCAGCAGAATTGCCATGGTGTTGTTTTTCCACAGAAATAAAAGTTCTCGGAATGACCTGGGAATTTACGAGGATTTTTTGTGGAATATATAAAAAATACTAGCGCAAGAATTACCTCGAAGCCCACAAGCCCAGGAGGCACCCCCCCCCCCCGGCTGCACCTGGCAGGCTTGTGAGGCCCTCGTGGCTCCGCCGCCTCCAACTCCAGCTCTATATAGTCTGTCTCGCCTAGAAAAAATTAAGATAGAAGAGTTCATCACATTTTATGACACGGAGCCGCCGCCTCCACCTTTTCTTCCTCTGGAGGGTAGATCTGGAGTCCGTTCTGGGCTCCGGAGAGGGGAAATCGTTGTCGTCGTCATCACCAGCCATCCTTCATCGCCAATTCCATGATGCTCTTCACCGTTCGTGAGTAATCTCATCGTAGGCTTGCTGGACGGTGATGGGTTGGATGAGATCTATCATGTAATCGAGTTAGTTTTGATGGGGTTTGATCCCTAGTATCCACTATGTTCTGAGATTGATGTTGCTACTACTTGGCTATGCTTAATGCTTGTCACTAGGGCCCTAGTATCATGATTTCAGATCTGAACCTATTATGTTTTCATCAATATATGTGTGTCCTTGATCCTATCTTGCAAGCTGTAGTCACCTACTATGTGTTATGACCCGGCAACCCCGAAGTGACAATAGCCGGAACCACTCACGGAGATGACCATAGTATGAGGAGTTCATGTATTCACTATGTGCTAATGCTTTGTTCCGGTTCTCTATTAAAAGGAGACCTTAACATCCCTCAGTTTCCATTAGGACCCCGCTGCCACGGGAGGGATGGACAATAGATGTCATGCAAGTTCTTTTCCATAAGCTCGTATGACTATATACGGAATACATGCCAACATTACATTGACGAACATGAGCTAGTTACAAATCACCCCATGTTATAACTGTTACATGATGAATGTCATCCGACATAATTATCCATCACCGATACAATGCCTACGAGTCTTTCCTACTGGTCCTTGCTACATTACTGTCACTACTACTGCTGTCACTGCTGCTACTGTCACTACTACTGCTGTCACTGCTGCTACTATCACTACTACTGTTGTCACTGCTGCTACTGTTACCCTTGCTACCATTACTATCACACTAATTTGCTACTGAAACTTTGCTGCAGATACTAAGTCTTTCAGGTGTGGTTGAATTGACAACTCAACTGCTAATACTCGAGAATATTCTTTGTCTTCCCCTTGTGTCGAATCAACAAATTTGGGTTGAATACTCTACCCTTGAAAACTGTTGCGATCCCCTATACTTGTGGGTTATCACCCCTTTGGCAACAAGTTACCAAAAAAATTCAAAAAATATAGAACTACCCATCTCTCTAGGCTGCTGATGACGGAGTCGACAAAAGAGCATCCACGACGGCATCTGTGGAGTGTGATGTAGCTGGAGGAGTGGATACTGGAGGTGCTTGAGCTGGAGCTGGTGCTGAAGGTGTTGATTCTAGAGCTGAAGAAGTCTGTCTTGTCTCCTGAGCAGGAACAACAGTTGATCTAGGTTGGGTGTTGAGCCATGTGGTAGTGAGAAGAGGTGACTCTTCATCGTCGTCGTCTTCATCATCATCACCTGAGCGCGGTATCTCCACTGAGTCAACTTCATGTTGAAGATATTTGACTATAGTGGTCAACTTAGATACCTTCACATCCATGTCATGAAATTTTGTTTCCACGACTCTCTCAAGTCTTTTCTGACTTTGCAATATCTTCCACATGTTCTTCTCAATACCTTGGACAGAGCTAACTAGAAATTACATTTGCTCAGTTTGAGTTCTGAGCTATGGAACTGGTGGTGGATCATTCCTAGCAGCCTCACCTTCAACTGCCTCTGCTGCCATTCTTGCTGCAGTTGAGCTGGGATCATTTTCATCCATCACCACAACATTGTCTTTAAATTCTGGCTGAAGGGGTGGATGAGGATGATCAAAGAGATAACCATGCATGCCTAGCTTGGCATTGATAAGCATCTCAATGTAAGGGGCATATCTACAAGATCTTTTCTTATCAGTAGCAGTCCTCCGGATAGTCTCTACTATCAAGTCCATCACTCTGAATCTAGTGTGAGAGTCCAAATAGTGTAGCAAATTGATGGAGTGTCCTCGAATCATCCTATCATCACCAGATTTAGGCATCAACGTGTGTCTCAGAATGGTGTTAGTAGTGGGTATCCCTGCTTGCAAGAAATATACTGAGAACATCTTGTGACTAGGCAAATAATCGTGAGGAATTGGCTTGTACATGTTGGCCATGGTGTTTTCGTTCATCTTTGCTTCAGAATACACATCCACATCACTCTCTTTCCGCTTGGGGGCACCAATGATAGTGGCCCACTCATCAATCGTAGACTCATATTTGTGACCATCAGTCATCCAGACCAAAGAACCATCTCCATAGAAATGAATAGTTGAGTAAAATTGCATGATCAGCTCATCATTCCATGGGGTCATCTATTTTCAAACAAAATTTTCAATGTCCACTAGCCTGAAATTTTCTTGAACATGGGGAAAGAAATTTTCATTTTCCTTGATATATTCCCAGTCAACATATCTCGTATCACTGACAGCTGGACTCTTGTCATACAGGACAGTCTCATAGAAAACTTGTTGTTCCTTGGTCTGAAACCTTGGATCAATAGCAGTTCTTCTTCCCATAGCATATGGGTCATGAGAGCTCTATTTCCTCAAACCTGCATCTTTCCTCTTCCTCGTATCTTCTGCTACTGGGTGAGCAGCATTGTGTACTGGCAGGGTTAGTCGGAGCTTCCTAAGAATAGGTGCATTCTCATCTTCTTCCTCCTCTGCAGCAAGGGCACTAGAAGCAGGGCACTTCTTCTTGGCAGCTGCAGGAATATCCTTTGTAGTCTTTCTACAAGCTACAACCTTCTTTGCCTTGGATGGAGGCTTAGGAGAAGATTTCATGGCACCAACATGAGCTTCTTCTTCTTGGGAGGAACTAGGATCTCATCTTCACCAGCATCGTCTTCACGGTCCTCATACATGGAAGTTTGTCTCCCAACAACATGAACTAACCGCTTTCTGGGTCTCTTTACTTCAGCTTTCTTGGCAAGTTTGTCAATGGAAAGTGATGTGCTCTGCCTTGCAGATTCAGGTCCGCTAAGTTTAGCAGGTCTTGCGTACACTTTCCTGACTGTCTTCCTTGGAGCCTTTGGAGGAGATGGTTTCCTCTGGCACAAAGTATGAGTCATGTTCATCGGAGTTCAGTTTCTTCCTCTGCCTGGTAGCTGCCTTGCGCAAGCTATGGGAGTTGTAAAGTCCAGGGTCAGAGTCAGTCTTCTCAGGACTAGTGCCTGAGTATATCTCAACACTTGGTTCTCTAAAATCATTCTGGCTATCTTCTGATCGGGACATCTTGGCAGACAAGCAGAATCTCAGCAGCAAACAACAAACCTGTGAAGTAGATATAGGAAAGGAAGAAGGGTTGAGCATCACAAAATTCATATGTTTTTGAAAATTTGAACAAAGAAATCCTTAGTTTTAGCTTTCTGCAGTTCACATTTCTGTAGCACCGAGTTTGAATTTTCAAAGTCACCGAGACAAATGAACTTCTTTGCAAAAACTTGGTCATCACTTCAGTGGCACCGAAAGTGATAACTCGGTCTCACCGAGTTAATTCTCAGTAACCCTAGATTCAAATCGTGGAACCGATTTTTGCAACTCGGTGGAACCGAGATGAGTTTTGCGGATGGCTAAACCTAAAAATTTTCTCGTACGCGAATCTACGGGAACTTCTGGTGGAAGGAGAGGTTTCACACTGTGGCTTATGGATAAAATTTCTAATGCACAAGACATAGACCAAGGGAGCATAAGAGAAGAGGGGATTCGTGCCCTAACTTGGCGATTGTCCTCCTACGATGGTTATGGTGGTGAAGAATCAGTCAACGGTGGCAATTCCCAATGGCAGACGCACTCGGGGAGGCAAAGGCGACAACCAGGAGTACAGGGGAAGCTTAGGGCTTTGAGGCAAAATGGTTTTGACGATCTAAATTCAAAGATCCGGTCCGCTCGAATATATACCCGTTCGATGTCGGTGTCACCAAGATTACAAAATCGGTGTCACCGAGTTCCTCTACTGTCAGCTGACACGGAAACTCGGTGTAACCAAGTTTATGATTTTGGTGGTACCAAGATTGAAAAACCCAGATCAGCTTTGAAAATTCGATGGAACCGATTTTGTGAAGTTGGTCTCACCGAGATTTTCAAATAGGTATAGGAAGGCAGCCTTTGATGATACAGAACTCCGAGTGCACCTTCACACAGAGGGATCGACAAGTGCTTGTTCAAGTTTCGTGATGAAGCATGAATAGAACTTGAGATTAGATAGCATAGAGATCTAGAGAATGGTCCTAGGCATTCTTGTCCATCCAATTGGCAGAAGATAAATCAAAAACAAAATAACAACAATTGGATGTCCTCAAATGAGGAAACACATGCAGACCAACATGCTCGGACAATGAGAATGATAGGTAAAACATGGTGAACATGCACAAACATCCTAGCAGCCATCAAGCACTTGGGCGATGACAAATTCATCTATATATGAGTATATTGACTTAGGAGCCAAGTAAGAATACTTTATCATAGGTCATTGATGACGAGATGATGTATATACTTCTCGCCCCTCGTTGGACCCCAAGTGGAAGGTGGAGATGTAGTCAGCAGTAAATTTCCCTTACAAAGAGACTATAAGGTTTATCAAACCTGGAGGACTCCTAGGCTCAACAAGTAGGTGTCTTCCACCCTAGCGCTAGCAGAAGACGTGGACCTTCACACACAACAAATAACTTTGCTCCCAACGAGTACAGAAAGGTTGTCAATCTCTCCGGCCTTGTAGTATGCAAAGGATCAAAACACAATCAGGAAGGTAATAGTAATTGCAAGGGAAAAGTAAAGAAAGTTGTAAATGATGGAGGTGTAAACATGACGTTCACTAGTGATGTATCTCTCCCAAAAGACGATAAAACTATGCTAGGGTAAACAAATCACAGTTGGGCAATTGACAGAATTATGATCGCACCACAATGCTAATTATGCTCCTTCGTAGTTAGAGGTTCAATAGTAATGGGCAATACGCCAAGACAAGTAGACCATTTATTCATCAACATCTACTTACTAACCATCCACCTTGAGATATCTATCAAGAACATCTCTCTGGTATTAAGTTGTGAGTCTCGCCCAAAGTGTAAACTCAAAGCAACGGACAACTGCATTAATGAACTATGCGTAAGGTAAACAATCCTTGCAACCGTGGTCACAAGCACCGTTGTTTTCTCCCTAGTGGCAACAAGCACATCCCCTAGTCTCATGTTTCTGTCACTCAAGCTAGACATCGAGGGGCCCGAACCCACAATCATGCATAACGCTCCCACTTGGAGTTACGATCTAGTACTTGGCCAAAGGAATAAAAAGCAACAAAGAAGATGCATGAATCACTAAGGAACATCATATAAAAGGATAATCAAATATATAACTCATAACAATGTGAACATAATCTCATAATCCTTCAGATCCCAACAAACCGAGCATAGGAATAGCAAGCGAATTACATAGATGCCTTGATCATGTAGGGCAGCTTACAAGGACTAACCATTGAAGCACAAGATTGGAGAGAAGACATCACATAGCTACTGGTCATGCACTCATGGTCCAAGGGAAACTACTCATGACACATCCGGGAAGCATCCATGGTGGTGGAGAAGCTCTCGGAAGTCAATCCTCCCTCCGGCAGGGTGCCGGGAAGAGGTCTCGTGACGCTCCTGATCTCGGAAGCGCTGCGGCGGCGAAATGATGGGGAAATTCGCGATTACAGAAAATCTGTGAGGGTTTCCTCTCGGGACTCTAAATATAGGTCAAAGTAGGGCACCGAAGGAGGTGGGACCCACCCAGGCAACCTCCTGGCGCGGCCTAGGGCCTGGCTGCGCCAGTAGGGCGCCTGGGAGGCCCATGGCCCCTCTGTGGAACTCCTTCGGTGATCCGGAAGCTTCTGTTTTGCTGATTTTTTATATATTTTTTCTGGATTTTTTTGGGCTTCCGAAAATTGGGTAAAAGCCCCTGCAAAATAGACATCAGCAGACAGAAACTGGCATTGGGTCCACTGAGTTAGTAGGTTAGTCCAATATGTGTAAAATGATATAAAAGTGTAGCAAAACATATAACAATGTCACCCAAAAGATCATGGAACAAGCAGAAATTATAGATACGTTTGGGACATATCGGCATCCCCAAGCTTAATTTTAGATAAATGATAACACAATAATTTCTGTGGTGACATGCTAACACACATATAAGAACTTCAAAGTAAAGCAAGTGAGATATGCAATTCAAGTCTATACAATAACAAGCAAGAGTTTATATCTAGTATTTAATTTATCAAAGTAAGAACATAAAGGTGCAAGATCTCTCGCTGTCCGTGACTCGAATGTCTCCAAATGGTGTTTGCATGCAAGAAGTGGGAGATGCGTTTGAAAGGATCGATATGGTTGACTAGAGGGCTTGTGAATAGGAAACTACCAATTTTTGGCTATTCTTAACAAGTTAGGGTTAGCAACATAAAGGTTCTCTAAAATGACAACTAGGAGAGCAACCTATATGATGCTACCAACTATAACCGCTAAAGCAAGTAAGAAACACTATACAACAATAAGATACACAATGTAAAGGTTAGAGATAACTACAAGTGGAACCAATGAAGATGAGGATGTGTTACCAAAGTTCCTTCCCTTTGACAGGAAGTACGTCTCTGTTGGAGCGGTGTGGAGGCCCAATGCTCCCCAATAAGCCACTCGGGCCACCATATTCTCCTCATGCCCTCACACAATGCAAGGTGCCATGATTCCACTATAGGTGCCCTTGAAGGCGGCGACCGAACCTTTATAAACAAGGTTGGAGCTATCTCCACACAAAGCTTGGAGGCTCCCAACAAGACCACGGAGCTTCACCATAATGGAATGTGGCTCCGAGGCGACCTCAACCGTCTAGGGTGCTAAAACCCCCAAGAGTAACAATGTCCGCAAGGGATTAGTGGGGAGAATCATTTTTCTCTTGGTGGAAGTGTAGATCTTGGCCTTCTCAGCCAATCCCTAGGAAATCAACAAGTTTGATTGGCTAGGGAGAGAGATCGGGTACATATGAGCTTAGGGAGAAACAATGGAGTCTTAGAGGGTCAAAG
Organism: Hordeum vulgare subsp. vulgare; assembly: GCF_904849725.1. Lineage (NCBI taxonomy): Eukaryota > Viridiplantae > Streptophyta > Magnoliopsida > Poales > Poaceae > Hordeum > Hordeum vulgare. Next base: position 414,399,776 of record NC_058524.1, read on the forward strand.
GTAGGGTTCACGGAGTGGAAGAACCCTTTATATAGTGGGGGAACTAAACCAACCGTTACCCACACTTACTGCACGAGCAGAGCGGTACTACCGCTGCCCCCAGCAATACTACCACAAGCCCCAGCGGTACTACCGCTAGGACTAGAGCGGTACTACCGCTTTACCCAAGGTAGTGCAAGAGCTACTACCGGGCCTACCACCGCTGAGAAAGTATTCACAAAAAAGTTCGACGTAGCACAACCGCTACGAGAACGGTACTACAGTCTTGGAGCGGTACTACCGCTTACTAGCGGTACTACCGCGATGCTAGTGGTACTACCCCTCACCTCTAGTGGTACTACCCCTCACCTCTAGAGGTACTACCGCTCACCTCTAGTGGTACTACCTCTAGAGCCTTTTTGCCAAGAGAGAGAGAGAGAGAGAGAGAGAGAGAAAGAACAAGTGGGGAAGCTCCATAGCAGAAAGGGAAAAGCGGTGGAGATAAAATGTGCGCGTGAGAGATTGATTCCACCACCTTTCCGACCCGGATCCACTATTAATAGTACGGCGTTCCTGCGACTCAAACCCACCAAAGAGAACCGTAGAAGCCATCGTGCTTCTAATCCACGGAGGGGAGCCGGAACGTCTTGTGCCTTTGTCATGTATTATCTGAAATGCTCAATGCACACGATTAGTCCGTTGAGGTACTGTCATCAATCACCAAAATCACTTAGGGATAAATATTCCCTAAAAATCTCCCCCTTTTTGGTGAATTGATGACAATACCGGATTTGCACAAAAGGAACGTATATTGAATACAACTGCAAACCCAGAGTCTATGGTCTAGGGACTAGCTCCCCCTGGATGAGTGCACGATTTAGGTTAGTGCTATGAACAGTAGTGCACTCAGTCCAAGGAGAAGGCTCCTAGAAATCATATGGTAATACTACTTGCAATGACCTGATACAATATTAAGTGAGGAAGCAAGGTAAAGCATGTGAGCATGAAGATAATTAATAAAGGTAATGTAGGGATGTCATATGACTAAAACAAAGTTTGACAACCATGAAAGGTAATCGAACACGATAAGACCAGCCAAGTTCAACACAGAAAGACTCAGAAAATGATAAAGCAAAGCAAATCCAAATCCCTACACTCTCTCCCCCTTTGGCATCAAGACACCAAAAAGGGCAGAGAGGACACACAGGACACAGGTGGTAGCTCAGGCATCTGCATCAGACTCTTCCGTAGCATCTGCATCGTACTCATCCTCCTCCTCCTCATCGTCCTCATCATATGCCTCCTCCTCAACGTCGGATTCAGCCCACTGGTACATCCAGTCAGCCACTGGAGTGATGATATCCTTAGAGCCGCTCGAAATATGCACATCAAGCGTCCTCAAGACACGCTTGTGCCTCTGACGGTTCTCCTTTTGGGCCACATGAGTCTGATATTGTCCCTTGGCCTGCATGCAGAAGAGGGTCTTTATCTGGTCCTTCATCTTCATGGCCCAAGATGGCACAGTAGAGGAGCGGGTATGCGAGGCAGGGCCTCCCTCAGCAGCAGTAGTCTCCCTATCACATTGAGCAGAACTTGAAGTTGAGGTGTTGGCCCACTTCTCCTTATGGTGCAGTTTGATAGGTTCATGGCTGACACACCAAGACCTAGCAGGAAAGGGCACTTGCGGAAAGGACTCTGCCCACTTTTTCTTGATGAAAAGAACAAGTGAGCTTACGGTGAGAGATCGAACTCTTAAGCTCATTGAACATCACATCAGATATGTCGAGTGGGCCAGTATTATTTGTCCTTCCCTCCTCACATATCATAAGCATGTCCACCAAATAGGAATGAACCTCGTCTTTGTTGGAAACACGAGGAAACAGCGTGTTGCAGTGTCACACCCTGGTTTTCACCACAAGTATTTTATGTTGCAAAAATCAGAGCTTGTTAAAACTTTTTCAAATAAGGTTGTGAGTGCAATGTGAACCCTTTTATGAGTGAATGCTTGCTTGTTTGATGTCTCAAACCCATGAAAACTTATTATTTTGCTTTCTTCAAAAACCCTTTTTCCTTTATATCAAGATCACCTTCACCATGTTGCGATACACTACTAGCTCATGAAGCAAAGTGGCACTTCCCACCAAAGTTGGTGATCTGATCCAAATATTATTTTCATTCATTAAAAACATTAATTGGTGATTTAAAATATTATGAGTAAATTCATGGAAGATCAGAAGGACATATATTTTCCATATATAAGATTTTCAACCCTATTTCACATTAATATTATTTGAGTAAAACCCTGAAAACCATTTCTGTCTGTTTTAGCTTTTTGAGATGTTTCCAAAGGAAATTATCTCAGTAAATTCCCATAAAATTACAGGAGCCCTCCCAAGCCATATTAGGTCCTCACCTAAAATCTCACCATGATCCAAGGTGGGGAAGTGCACCTAATGAGCCCAAAACCCTCTCTGTCCAGGGAAGAGTTGGAACAACTTTACATTGCAAAGTTTCTCTAATGGAGCTGAAGCTTTGCAGAGGTGTTTGACACCCCAAATGAGGACACCACACCAAAGATGGGATTTGTGAGACTCTGTTTGGCCACACTTCCTTTGTAAAGGACAGTACTGGTCATTTTGAGGCATTTTCAAGTTTACAAAGCCAAACTGGTTCAATGGAGCTCAAATTTGGTGAAACCCCATGTTTTTACCCCAAGACCAAACCTGTTAAGTTTCATTTCTAGTGGTGGAGTGGAAGCACACCAAGTCACTGTCGAACACCTACTGACAGGAAGGTAAAAACCCTCCTAGCCACTGTTTACCCAATGTCAAGACCCCAAACTTGGTGAGTTAGGGCCCCAGAACACCCTAAGCACCCAGTCAATCAGCCCCTCCCCAACTCCAAGCACAAGTGACAAGAACTCCAATTTGAGCCGCAGGGCAGTACTGGCAACACTAGTGTTCCATGCTCCCTTGACCATCTCGGGCTCCTACTAAACCACAACGGCTAGGCACACTCCCAGCAACACTCAGGACATGGAGGACACATCCCAAGTGCCCCAGAGCGAGCCAGCATGCCGTGGCATGCCAAAACTGCGCTCTGGGCGCGCTACAGAGAGCCTCCAGCAAGGGGACGACGCTCCGGCTGGTCCCAACCTCCCCAGTTATGTCCAAACGCTCCCCCGACAACCATTCAATGCAGAGCTACCCCCAGGGACCCTCTCCCCCTCGCGCAAGAGCTCAGGCGACGCGTGCCCGTGCGCGCCCAACGCGGCCGAGCATGCACGGTCGCTGCGGCTCGACCCCACTTGCTTTCCCTCTACAGCCGATGCACCAGGAGGTCCTAAACCACGTCCCGAACCCGTGATTTCGCGGCCAGCACCTCACTGTGCTCCCACGCGCGCCACGGTGAGTCATCGGCGCGCCCGACTCGGGTCACCATCGATGGCCTATAAATAGGTCCCCCGGCACCCCAGCACCCTCCAAGCAGCTTCAGCACAACCAGTAGACACCCCCTAGCCACCCAATCGAGCTCGTAGAGCCCCGGTGCTCGAGATCGACCGAGGCCCCTCCGCCTCGGAGCTCCGGTCGATCTCCGGCTACACGTCGGCTCCTGCGCTGCCCGACCTCCCATTACACTCCCCTTGACACCAGGAACATTTCCCCTAACTTTCCCGAGCGAATTCGTACCCCTAGACACTAGTTCAACACCAACCCGAAACCCTTCCGCCACGATCACCTCGTCGCCGGCGACCCAGACCACCTACGATGACGTCCCGACCACGAGCAGGTAGGCGGAGGCACGAGGCACCCGTTCCCGCTCCTAGACTGGCCTGAGGACAACGGCAGCCTCGCCGGCGTCCATCTCCATCTCTCTGGCTAGAGGTAGGAGAAGGACCCGACAGGTGGAGCCCACCTATCGGTGTCCTGGGGAAGCCAGCGCGCGCAGCCGCTGACGCTGACCCCAGGGGCCCGCAGGTCAGGTTTGAACCTGGCCCGCGCGCGCCTGGTGGCCAGGCCTGCTGGCTGGGCCGATTGGATCCAACCCCCTGGCCTTTTTCCTTTTGTTTTAATCCAGTAACTTAAACGATTTTTATAAAAAGATTTAGCCACTAGGAAAATATGATTCTTCCACCAGTAATTTTCTAAAAATGAATAGTATTTTATTCTGTAGTGTTTGACATTTATCAAAAACAGAAACTATTTTGGTATAATAAAATGATATTAAAAAGCACTTGTTTGCTTCTATTTGCTTTTAAATAAATATGCTTAGCTAATAAAAACTATAGGAAACATTTTCCAAAATAATAAACTGAATTTATTCAAACTTTGCAACATTTTTAAAAGCACTTTGTGATCTTTTTTAGTGAGAGCTATTATTTATTTATTCCTTTCTCGACGGTAGAATTACCGAGTGACGGAGGATCCGGAGCGGAAGACCTCGAAGACCCCGAATACCTAGCTGACCAAGCCAAGCAGCCCTTTGACCATGACTTAAGCATATGAAATGATGCATGCTAGAATAGCAAGTACTTTCCCGTTGCATGTGATGACAGTGCCGGTTCATCATTGTGGTGATGGTACCGAAGGCTTCTTCAAAGCCCTTGCATGTTGATGATGTTATTCACATGGCTCCTCGGAGCACAAACATGATGAGCTGACCCTACTGTCTATGAGGATCATGCTACTATCATGTTGATTAGTAAAGTTATAAGATCATTGCATTGAGCTTGACCCTACCCCGTGAGGGTCATGTTATCACCAGGTTGACAAGTAAAGATAGAGCATATTATCTCAAGCATGATGATGAGTTAAATAAAGAGTTTATGAAAACCCCGTCAGGTGCCACTAATGCCCGAGCGTGATGATGAGTTGGTGATCACTTTCGGTGAAGTGACGCACCGGTGTTTTGGTGTGAGTATGGTTTCGGAAATGGGATCAGATTTATGATGTGTCTACCGTCCCAACCTTACCAGTACGACCACGATACCCCATTATGGGACGGGGCTTTGTTGATTACTCTGGTCGGTACTAGCAAAGAGCCACATTACTAGTGGCTGGAGTGATCGATGTCACTCTCGTGATGGGGTCGTGCCAGGTAGGACGACTATGCCATTATTATGAGTTCTAGGCACAACGTTGGTCCCTGCATGGTTGATACGGTCCAGAGTCAGTGCTCGTAAGACGTACAACATGTGGGCTGGGTACCAATCGAGTGGACCTCTTTGTCTAGTATCGTCAGGGGAAAGATGATGATCGGGTACTTACCTCGGGTATATGTGATATACCGCGAGTCGTGGATGACACGGAAGTTTCCCGTTTCTCGTTGGTCCAGCGTACTACCTCTACAGAGTGTAAACTATTCGAATAGCCGTGTCCACGGTCAAGGACAGCTGGGTGGTGCTGCTTAAACTACGTCCAGCGTTTCCGCATAAACCAAAAGTGTGTATGTGTGGTGTTAAAAAGGTGTTGTTATAATCATGATAAAATATGACCAAGTTCGGTGACTTGGCATATAGGGTAAACCCGGATGGTTTAGCCCTCATTAATACATTGAGATTATGACAAAGTCCGATGACTTGGCATATAGGGTCAACCCGGTGTGTTCAACCCTTGTCAGATATATTGATATCTGTAACCTGTTCTTAAAAAGTAATTCTTTAACTTGTTGCGTATACCTGATCATTCCACCAAATTACATTCCACTAAAGATGCATGTTACCGTTATCTTTCACTATAAATGTTCATATCATGGGCTGTTTGCGAGTACATTCAAAGTACTCATTGGCTTGCCACTTGTTATATTATTGACCAAACATGGAAGGACCGGAGTTTGGCGATGAGTACACCGTCAGAGACGAACCTGCGATCTAGGACGCTTCCAAGTCAGAATGCCTGTCGGTGTAGGCTTGATGGCATGGGCACCGCTTAGCCCTTACGAGTTTCCGCTACTCGATGTATCTGTTTAATTTGGCCTTAGGCCTCGCTCTTGAACCCGACCTTCTGGCCGTTTGATGTAATAATTTGGGTACTTGGATGTAAGACTCTATTATTCAATATCTGTGAACAGTGAACATTGATCCTTGGGGTCACTCGGCACAGCGAACTCGACTTGCTAGTCGGGGTCCCCACATGCAGAAGATCCGGTGCATGGAATCCAAGAGTGGGGGAAGCACATTCTTCCTCACAAAGAGATGATGCAGCTTGTTTTTGGGGGTGGCACCAGATTGGGCATGAGGGCGCAGGCCAACAGCAGTCTGTGGCCCCTCGTCAAGCACATTCAGAAGCTTCATGAACTATACCCAAGTTCCAGACATTTTCTCGCCATTCGTCAGCCAAGTCAGAGTACAATCCTCATCACTACGAAAGTGGACAGTGACATAGAATTGGGCCACAATCTCCGGATCGAAGTCATGATGGAAGGTGATGACTTTATCAATACCAAGTTGCTGAATCAGAGAGAGGGCCTCTCCAAAATAATCAGGATACCTCTGGAGATGATGGAGATCAATCCACTGCATAAGGACATAGATCTTCTTGAATGATAGGATCACATCTTGATATATCAGGCCTTGCTGCTTTGTCCAGAACAACTCACAACCTCTGAGCTGAACTCTCTCATTTACATAAGGATTGCTCCCACGGTGCCGCATAAACTCTTTAGGAGGTATAGTGTTGTAGTCAATGTTGGCCTCCTTTTCCTTCAAAGCAGTCTTCTTGAAATGGCGCTTTGGAGGATTGAGATTGGAACTTTTTGAACCTTTTGCGATGTCAGGATTGCGGAACCTCTTCGAGTGGGTGTCACGGACCGGGTTACAACGACGGGAACCACCACTTGTGACACACACACAAACACGTAGAAAAGGAGACAAAAAGAGTCATGGCAAGGTCCAGAACACAAAATAATAAGCACTAGACTCCAAAAAAACAGCCATAGATGTCATAGCGGTAGTACCGCTAGCCCCCCAGCGGTAGTACCGCCAGGCCAGCGGTACTACCGCCAGGCTAGCGATAGTACCGCGCGGCGCTGGATTTCTAGATAGGATCGACATCTAAACCACATCCATAATAATCTTGACAAGAACAAGCTGATTTTTAAAACATGTAGAACTCTAGGGCATGTTGGATTGATTCAAGAGAGATCATTGGACCTAAAGCCTCCTAAGATTTCTCCTCCATTCCAACCAAAGACTAAGCATACATCAAAACAATGAATCTAGTACATCAAGCTCCTAACCCTAGAAGCAAGAACACCAACCAAGAGAGGAAGGAGAGGAGATGTACCGGAATACATAGCACCCGAAGGAGGAAGGAGGAGGGGGAGCAATCCCTCCACCTTGAAAGGGAGAAGAACCTCCGCGGAGGTGCAGAAGATATGGGAATTTCAGGATAGAGAGAGAGCTCCATGAAGAAGAAGAAAAATGGGGCAGAGAAAATGACCCCCTCCCTCTATATACCCCCTAGGTCACGGGCAAGGCGGTAGTACCGCTCGGGACAAAGCGGTAGTACAACTCGCGTCATGAGCGGTAGTACCGCTCCCCCTGAAAAAAATGCAAAATCAAGCGGACCTAACCCTAGCTGGCGGTAGTACCGTGTTGGTCATCGCGGTAGTACCGCTACCCGGGCGGTAGTACCGATTCCTCTGAACGGTAGTACCGCTCCAGAAAACACAGAGAGCGTGAGAACTTGCCAGAACAGCGCGAAATCATCGTGGGCACCGACTAGTCGGTATGCAAGAAATAAAATTACAAGCAAGATATATTGACTAGCCATATTATAGCCTTCCTTTATCTGGAGAGAAAAGGGGGGGGCGGTGGCCGGAGCCACCTATGTTTGAGACAAAAGGTATGACAACGCGAAGAATTATCCTTGGGTTCATAATCAATGCTCATCTTTTAAGCACAAGTGCCATCAATAATGGCCGATGTGAAAGACTTGATCGCTTTATGCAAAATGGGGGGAGGAAAGTTAATTGAGAGAACAACACTCCCCCTGTGTCCATGCCTACACCTAGAACTAGATATAATGTGGAATGAGGTCTAGAGTGCCTAGTTTCAATCCACATTACTTAAATCAATGATATTTAGCTCATGCGTTAACTCCCGGAACCTTGCTTCATCTAGGGGCTTAGTGAAAATATCTGCAAGTTGCTCTTCAGTGTTGATGAAGTGAACGTCAATATCACCACGCTTGATATGCTCATGAATGAAATGATGACGAATATCAATGTGCTTCGTCTTAATATGTTGCACCGGATTGAGGGAAATCTTGATAGCACTTTGATTGCCACATAGAAGAGGCACTTTGTCACAAGTGACACCGTAATCCTTTCAACTTTGCCTCATCCATAGAAATTGTGCACAACAACTCGCAGTTGCAACATACTCAACTTCGGTGGAAGACAATGAGTCACATTTTTGCTTCTTTGAAGACCAACTTACTAGTGAACAACCAAGAAATTGACATCCTCCAGAAGTTGACTTCCTCTCCACGCAGTCTCCCGCCCAATCTGAGTCAGAATAGCCCACTAGGTTGAAGCTTGCTCCTTTGGGATACCATAGGCCAAAGTTTGAGGTATGAGCCAAATATCGAAAGATTAGTTTGACAGCCATAAAATGGATTTCCTTTGGTGCAGATTGAAACCATGCACAAATCCCTACACTCAACATGATATCCGGTCTAGATGCACAAAGGTAAAGAAGGGAACCAATCATGGAGCGATATACCTTTTGATCCACTCCTTTACCATTGGGATCACGGTCAAGCTTGCATCTGGTTGGCATGGGAAACTTGACCGGCTTGACGTCCTCTAGCTCGAACCTCTTGAGCATGTCTTGGGTGTACTTGGCTTCTTTGATGAAGGTCCCTTCTAAACCTTGTTTAACCTCGAACCCTATACCTTTTGATCCACTCCTTTACCATTGGGATCACGGTCAAGCTTGCATCTGGTTCGCATGGGAAACTTGACCGGCTTGACGTCCTCTAGCTCGAACCTCTTGAGCATGTCCTGGGTGTACTTGGCTTGTTTGATGAAGGTCCCTTCTAAACCTTGTTTAATCTCGAACCCGAGGAAGAACTTCAACTCACCCATCATTGACATCTCAAATTTCTTGGTCATTAGTGCAGCAAATTCTTCATTGAAAGATTCATTAGGGGAACCAAAAATGATATCATCAACATATAGTTGGCATATGAACAAATCCCCTTTGACCTTCTTGGTAAAAAGAGTGGGTTCAATCTTCCCAATTTCAAACTCATGATCTTGTAACAACTTGGTAAGGTACTCATACCATGCACGTGGGGATTGTTTAAGGCCATAGAGTGCCTTATTAAGTTTGTATACATGATTGGGGAGCTTGGGATGTTCGAATCCCGGGGGTTGTTTGACATAAACCAACTCATTTAAAGGACCATTAAGAAAAGTACTTTTCACATCCATTTGTTTTAATTTGAAATCATGATGAGATGCAAATGCAAGCAGCATGCAAATAGATTCTAGACGAGCAACATGGCCAAAGGTTTCACCATAGTCGATACCCTCGACTTGGAAGTAGCCTTGAGCCACCAATCTTTCCTTGTTTCGAACCACAATCCCATTGGCATCTTGCTTGTTTTTGAAGATCCATTTGGTCCTGATGATATTATGTTCCTCCTTTGGTCTTGGAACTAATTTCCAGACTTGATTATGCTCGAAGTTGTTGAGTTCTTCATGCATGGCCATAAGCCAATCCTCATCATCGAGCGCTTCCTGTACCTGTTGAGGTTCACAATACGAAACAAATGCGTGATGCTTACAATAATTTGAAATTTGTTGACGAATGAATACTCCCCTTTTTAAACTTTCAAGCACGTTCTTCATAAGATGTGACTTGACTCTCAACTTGGATGCAATCTTGTATGCGCGACGCTCCAAGAGTTCTGCGCTTGATAACTGGGGAGCATCAACTTGATCACGTTGCTTGGCCTTCAGTTTTGATCCTTCCTTGGCACCGCGACCCCTCTTAGGTGCTGCAGTATGAAATTGAGAAGCAGCATCCTGATCAACTTGATTTTTGTCTTGAGCAGGCTCACTGGTTTGTTCTTGATCTTGTGGCTGCTCTTGATCTTGATCTTGTGCCTGCATTTGATCTTGATCTAGTAGCTGCACGTGATCTTGATCTTGAGCAGATTCAGAATCTTGTTTAAGCACTTGGACATCATGTGGTGCATCTCCATCTTCGAGTGGTTGATCTTGCCCTTGATCCTATTCAGCTGGTTGAGGGTTTTCTCTTTGTTCATCGGAAGCGTGTGGGGCTTGCGAGGGTGATGACTCCACTTGAATAGAGCATTGTCCTTCTCCTTCGGCCACAAGGGGTTACTCAATGGGGAGTATTTGACCACTCCCCATTCTTTTTATGGCTTGGGGAGGAATTTCATCACCTACATCACAAAGACCACTTTGCTCCACTTGGGAGCCATTATTTTCATCAAACTCCACATTACACGTTTCCTCAATGAGCCCGGTGGACTTGTCGAGGACACGGTAAGCATGAAGGTTTGTGGCATAACCAACAAAAATGCCCTCTTGAGCTCTAGAATCAAATTTAGCTAAACGTGCACCTTTCTTGAGAATGAAACACTTACCCCCGAATACCCGGAAGTACTTGAGATTGGGTTTGTTTCTGGTGAGAATGTCATATAGGGTCTTGTTCGAGCCTTTGCGGGTATAGAGCCGATTGGATGCATGACATGCTGTGTTGATGGCTTCGGCCCAAAACTTGTACGGAGATTTGAATTCCACCATCATTGTTCTTGCCGCCTCCATCAACGTCCGGTTCTTCCTCTCCACCACACCATTTTGTTGAGGGGTGTACGGTGCTCAATATTGATGCTTGATTCCCTCATCACTAAGAAACTCATCCAAGGTGTAGTTCTTGAACTTGGTGCCGTTGTCACTTCTAATCATCAAAATCTTTGCTTCATGTTGACGTTGAGCTTGATTAGCAAAGTTGATGACGGTTTGTTGAGTCTCACTCTTCCTCTTGAAGAAATATACCCAAGTGTATCTTGAGTAATCATCAACAATCACCAAGCAGTACTTTCTGCCCCAAGACTATCAAACGATGGAGGGCCAAAGATATCCATATGAAGGAGCTCCAAAGGCCTCATAGTGTAAATGAGAATCATTGGACGATCAACAGTTTTGTGAATCTTCCCTTCAATACACGCACTGCAAGCACGATCTCTGGCAAAACTCACATTCGTTAGTCCACGAACATGGTCCCCTTTGAGGAGACTTCGCAAAGATCTCATATTGACATGGGCTAGTCGGCGATGCCAAAGTCAGCCCCCACAACTTTAGCCATTAGACAAGTCGCAGTCTTAGTGGGTCGCTGTGAAAACTTCACCACATAGAGACCATTTTTGACATATCCAACATAGGATAATTTAAGAGTCTTGCTCCACAAAAGGACCACAGTATCAATATTAAAGAATGTGGCAAAGCCCATAATTCCAAGTTGATGAACAAAAAGTAAACTGTAAGCAAGGGACTCAACAAGCATGACCTTCTCAATAGATAACTCTTAAGAGATGACCACCTTACCAAATCCCAATACCTTGGACGTTGAAGCATCACCAAATTGGACATGGGTGGGCATAGATGAGGAAGGATGCAGGTCCACCACTAAGTCCTTTCTTCCGGTCATATGATTTGTTTCTCCACTATCGAGCAACCATGACAGCCCATCGGAAGCAAACTCATGCAATGGATCAAGGCTTGGTTTTAGTACCCATTTTTGAATGGGTCCTTTAATGTTAGAAACAAGGGTCTTAGGAGCCCAAATAGCCCATTCAATGGACTCATAGTAAAAACCAACAAATCTCGCATAAACATGACCATCACCAGCACGACATAAAACATAAGATGGATTAAGTTTGTTGGATGTGTTGGTAGGAATGGTTTTGCCCTTCTTGATGCTATCATCCTCCACCTTGTTCATGTTCTTCTTCTGAGTCCCTTCACCCTCTTTGACAAAGATGTACATGAGGATAGGAGATCGCTAGTTCCTGTTCTTCCTTTTCCTTTTCGACTTGGATGTAAGTCCAAGTCCCTCCTTTCCTACAACTCCCTTTTGATTACTCAAAAGGTCGTATAGGTTCTTCTCGCCTTGGATGCATGACACAAGGCCCTTCTCAAGTTGATCCTTCAACTTAGCATTTTCCTCCACAAGATGTACATGCTCACAACAAGGTTAGTTGTACAAGCATTATCAATTATAACAAAAACAGGACAGGTAGAGATATCCTTCGTAAGCTTTGCTTGGAGTTGATCATGAGACTCTTTGAGGGAGAAATGAGCACCTTTCAAGACCTTGTGAGCCTTGTCAAGTGTATCAAACTCCTCCTTGAGTCTGTCATGGCCAACCCCAAGTGTAGCCTTTTCAGACTTAAGCACACATGTAAGGACAATAGCGTGATCTAGCTCCTTTTGTAATTTAGCACAGTCATCGTTGTGAGACTCCTCAAGAGCCAAACGAAGATTGCGCTCTTTTTCTAGATCAATAGATAATTCAGCAATCTCATCGGCATAGTCACGACTATGTCCTTGCAGCTCGGAGATAGTCTCCTCATGAGACTCGATGAGGTCATTAGCCTCACCTAGTTGTTCCAAACCAGCAACAAAGTGCTTCTTGGATTCTCCTTTTATTTTACACAGAAAATTATCAAAATCATGCTCATTAAGTCCACAACATCACTATCATCAACACAGTTTAACAATGAAGGAGCAGTAGTGATGGTGGTCTTAATGTTGGGTGTTACCGGATCGATACCTTTGGCCATAAGGTACTTGACGATGCGGTTATCGTTGGGGGTGCCAAAGAGAGACACCTTGGGAGAGGGGATGGCGATGTCTACAGTAGCCGTTGCCACCATATCATCATCGTCATCATCATCGGGGGGGTACTCTTCAAGTGCCACCATACCCTTTGGATGGGGTTTCTTGACAAAGGTGTTCTCGTTTGGGAAAGACTTGGCTTTGTCTTTGCGAATGAGCTTGCCCCCGTTGTCTTCCCTCTTCTCATAGGGACACTCTGCAACGAAGTGACTCACATTGCCGCAGTTATAGCATGTCCTCACACGTTGCTTGGTCTTGAAACCACTTGATTTATTCTTGGAGAAATTGGGCCTTGAGTTTCTCTTGTTGCCCGAGAATTGCCTTGATGCAAGAGCCATGTGCTCGTGATAAGCATACTTAGTGTCTTCAGGGCAGACTTCCTCTTCCTCCTCCTCTTCTTATTCTTCAGAAGCCGCCTTTGATTTTAAAGCAAGGTTGGGTGAAGTTGTCTTTGACCGAACGCGAGCAAGAGCATTATCAGCGGTCTTGTTCATGATTGGCATTGCAATGACTTCGTCCAACACCTCACTGGAGGACAAGGAGTGGAAATCTGGCCACTGGCGAATGACGGATGACATGGCTTTGTTGAATGGAATGATGGCCTTGAGAAACTTGCGCTTGATCCATGTGTCATCCACATCCTTGCTTCCATGATCCTTGAGGTCAACAGCAATATCAGTCACTCTTCGATAGAGATCTCGAGGGTCCTCATCTTCCTTCATCACAAACTCATCGGCCTCATCAAGAACCACTTCATAGTTGGACCGTTGAATGCTTGAGCTTCCCTTGTACAGCACCATAATGTGCTCCCAACAGCCCTTAGCCAGAGTGAAGGGGCGCAAGTCAGGAAGATCTTCACGAGGCACTGCGGACTGGAGAATGAATAATACGGAGTGATTATATTGATTGTCCGCTTCTTCTCTTGGAGTGAGGTTGCTTGGGTCATGCGGATAGTAGCCTTGCTCAATGATTCTCCATAAATTTGTTGAGCTATGATTCAAATGAGACTCAATGGAAAACACCCAGTTAGCAAAATCACCCTTAACAAGCTTAGGAGGAGGACCAACAGGATTAATACGCGGTTTAGGAACCGGTCCTCCATAGACCAGGGGAGGTGGAACTGAGGCATAGGTTCCCGTCCCATTATTGTCAAGGGGGGAAGAAGGTCGCATACCTTTAGCCGCTTCCTTGGAGGAATTGGCCTCCGAATCCGTGTTGGCGGGTTTAGCCACCAATGCTGGTTCGGGAGAACTTTTAATCCCCTCAATTAACTCTTTAAGAATGGTCTTGAATTTGTTCATCAAGGACGTCCTCAGGTTGGCCATAGCCGCATTCAAGTCGTCCCTTGTGACTGAAGTCAAGGCCACGGCATCGCGTTGTCCATGGACTCCTCCCTCATCATCATCCATACTCCTCGGGTGGTGAAACCCTTAATAAAGAGGCGTGGCTCTGATACCAATTGAAAGGATCGATATGGTTGACTAGAGGGGGGTGAATAGGCAACTACCAATTTTTAGCTATTCTTAAACAGTTAGGGTTAGCAACATAAAGGTTCTCTAAAATGACAACTAGGAGAGCAACCTATATGATGCTACCAACTATAACTGCTAAAGCAAGTAAGAAAAAATCTACAACAATAACATACACAATGTAAAGGTTAGAGATAAACACAAGTGGAACCGATGAAGACGAGGATGTGTTACCGAAGTTCCTTCCCTTTGACAGGAAGTACGTCTCTGTTGGAGCGGTGTGGAGGCACAATGCTCCCCAATAAGCCACTAGGGCCACTGTATTCTCCTCACGCCCTCACACAATGCAAGGTGTCGTGATTCCCATATAGGTGCCCTTGAAGGCGGTGATCGAACCCTTACAAACAAGGTTGGGGTTATCTCCACACAAAGCTTGGAGGCTCCCAGCAAGACCACGGAGCTTCACCACAATGGAATGTGGCTCTGAGGTGACCTAAACCGTCTAGGGTGCTCAAACACCCAAGAGTAACAAGATCCGCAAGGGATTAGTGGGGGGAATCAATTTTCTCTTGGTGGAAGTGTAGATCTTGGCCTTCTCAACCAATCCCTACGAAATCAACAAGTTTGATTGGCTAGGGAGAGATATCAGGCAGATATGAGCTTAGGGACCAACAATGGGTCTTGGAGGGTCAAAGGTAGGGTTCACGGAGTGGAAGAACCCTTTATATAGTGGGGGGGGGGACAAAACCAACCGTTACCCCCACTTACTGCACGAGCAGAGCAGTACTACCGCTCAGGGGTAGCGGTACTACCGCTGCCTCCAGCGGTACTATCGCAAGCCCCAGCAGTACTACTGCTAGGACTAGAGTGGTACTACCGCTTTACCCAAGGTAGTGCAGGAGCTACTACAGGGCCTACCACTGCTGAGAAAGTCTTCACAAAAAAGTCTGACGTGGCACAACCGCTACGAGAGCGGTACTAGAGTCTTGGAGCGGTACTACCGCTAGCCACGGGGCGGTACTACCGTTTACTAGCGGTACTACCGCTATGATAGTGGTACTAACGCTCACCTCTAGCAGTACTACTGCTCACCCCTAGCGGTACTACCGCTAGAGCCTTTTTGCCAAGAGAGAGAGAAAGAACAAGTGGGGAAGCTCCATAGCAGCAAGGGAAAAGCGGTGGAGATAAAATGTGCGCGTGAGAGATTTATTCTACCCAACCTTTCCGACCCAGATCCCCTCTTAATAGTACGGCGTTCCTATGACTCAAAACCACCAAAGAGAACCGTAGAATCCATCGTGCTTCTAATCCACGGAGGGGAGCCGAAACGTCTTGTGCCTTTGTCATGTATTATTTGAAATGCTCAATGCACACGATTAGTCCGTTGAGGTACTGTCATCAATCACCAATATCACTTAGGGATAAATATGCCCTAACAGGGTTTAGATCATAAAATATATTTTTAATTGAGAACTCAATCTACTAAACCTCACGCTTAGTCTCCTTCAGAATCTTATTTTGACTCATCCCCAGACCACTAGTCAAGCACAAATCAAAATGATCCTCTCCCTTTCGACTTTGAGCACTCATGCAATGGATGAGCGTAAGCAAGATATGTTGGCACTTAGGATGGAAAATATAATAATGATGGGGAAGGAAGATAAAAAGGTGTGAAAGGCACACATCAATTAGGACAACCATAGGCGAGAGAAAGCCAAATGGTAGATATGATGTGAGGAGTAGGGATTGTCATGTAACGGATGGACATATGAGCTACGGTAAGCTCTCCAATGGAACTACTGGGGGTGCATCCAACTTGTTCGCTCATGAAGACCTAGAACACTTTTGAGGAGGCTCATCATTGGAATATGCAAACCAAGTTCTATAGTGTAAGGATCCCCACATAGTTATGCATGAATGATAATCTCTATGTAGTACCAATATAGTAATGGAGTACGAGCGTGGATCTTTCAAAACGAATAGTAGTGTTGCCCCTTCTCTTCTTTTTTCTTTTTCTTTTTCTCTTTTTATTTTTATTTTTTGTGGCCTCTTTGGCTCTTCCTTTTTATCTCACATTTGTCCTCTTTGGGATCTTTTGTTTGTCCTCTTTGGGATCTTTTCCTCACTTAAGGGCAACACTCTATGTTTTACATGAATAGAAAGAAAAATCATCACACTTTACAAGAAGTATTCAACATAAACACAAGTGAAAACTATCATAATGTATGCAAATGTATGCCTCTACCAGTGTAGCAGGATATGCAATGATATTAGCGCGTCATGCATCAATAATGAGGGCAAGGCCCAACAATCATGCGGCTCTATGGTCAAGCAAAATCATGTATGACATGAGGATCAAGTCACGAGATGATGGATGTTACATGGCAATGTATCTCGGAAAAGGCTATGAAAATGCCTTAATAGGTAGGTATGGTGGCTGTTTTGAGGAAAGATATAATGAGGCTTATGTATGACAGAGCATATCATGTCATGGGTTTGGATGCACCCGCGAAGTTTGCACCAACTCTCAATGTGAGAAAGGGAATGCACGGTACCCAAGAGGCTAGCAAAATATGGATGGTGGAAGTGCCAACAATCGAATACTCACGTTAGTCCGAAGAACTCATACACTTATTGTCGGTAACTCTCTATTTAGTTAGGAAATTCTCAAAAAGACAAGTACCCCGAGGAGGGATGTTTGTGGGTTTGGTTATCCTTGTGCATCCTCGACTCATGGTAACGTGAGGGTACTCTATATATTCCAACCCCTCCAGAGGTTAGCGATCAATTTAGTAGCTAGAGTTCTCAACTAATTTTTAGTTTTTGAATAACACACAGATTTCCCAAAATACGACACCTATCACTAATAGGCTCATGCTCTTGGCACCAATAGTCCGAACATTACTCAAATCAATACCTCAAAACTATTGCAAGTTACTACTATACTTAAATAGCAACCTCAATTACCTACTCATGCAAGACACACAACTCAGTGCAACGAGCCAACTCTCTAAACAAGATAAGCATGATAACTCAATAGAGTTCCAAAATCAACCTAAGTAAAATCTCTTAAAAAGATAAGCATGAAAGCTAAGAGCTAAGCATGACAGTAGCTACGAAAAGGATAAGCATGAAAAGCTATGTTGTGTTCTAGAGTGGAATGGAGCGTGTCTCTCTCCCAAACAAGGTAGGACTGGTTCTGACTTGTTATGAACAGCAAGCAAAACTAAAATAAACTAAAAGTCAAATAGGGGACGCTCCAAGCATATCACATATCATATGAAGTGATAAAAATATAGCATGGAGATGGACGGCCTGATGATTGTTGATAGAGAAGGGGATGCATAGGGACATCCCCAAGCTTAGACACTTGAGTCTCCTTTGAATATTTCTTGGGGTGCATGGGGGCATCCCCAATCTTGAGTGCTTGAAACTCCTTTATCTTCTTTCATCATCTCTCCCATCGCATACTTGAAAACTCCCTTCATACGAAACTCATCATAAGCTGATTAGAGTGGTTAGTAACCTTAATAAAATATATCAATACCTGTTGGAAATAAATATTTTCATGAAAATCTACTACTTCTCATGATTGCCAAAATATTTTTGCAAATAAAAAGCAATCTTAGGATTCGCAAAACAATGAAAACACGAAACATGCCAGAATCTGTGAAAAACAGAACAATAGGTAGTAAATAATTTATTCGGGGCACTTCTGCAACTCAAATCAAAAAACTCAGAACTGATGCCAGAAAGGCAATTATATAGAGCATTCCATAAAAATTCAGATCAAAAAGATGATCTGGTGATTTTTGGAGAATGTTTCCGTCAAGCAGACATAATCTGTTGCTGGACAGCATGTCACAATTCTTGATCTTTGTGGCAATCGGAGGCTATAACTTGGCACAAAGCTTAAAAATAAAGATACAATGATGTTATTACAGTAGTAACACACATCAAGTTCACTGAAATAGAAAGTAAAAACATATTGGGTTGCCTCCCAACAAGCGCTTTCTTTTATGCCTTTGAGCTAGGCATAATGCAAGAAGATCAAGTGTCATCAACTCCAAAAGAATAACTTGCCGGTGTAACGGACTCATAAGGTAACTTAATCTTCTTTCGAGAGAAGTGTTCCATTCCCCTTTTAAGAGGAAATTGGAATTTAATAATTCCATCTTTCATGTCAATGATACCACCAATGGTGCGGAGAAAAGGACATCCCAAAATAACTCGACATGAAGGATCACATTCAATGTCCATAAAAAGAAAATCAACGGGCACATAATTATCATTGACAATAATAAGCACATCATCAATTCTCCCTAAAGGTTTCTTTATGGAAGAATCAACAAGACGAACACCAAAAGAACATGGATCATAAGGTTTCCAATCAAGCATATCATACATTCTTTTGGGCATAACGGAGGCACTAGCTCCAACATCAGACAAACCAAAGCAAGAGATATTATTCAATTTAATTTTGACCATAGGATCCCAACCATCTTCTAGTTTCCTTGGCATAGAAGTCTCTAGCTTGCGCTTCTCCTCCCTAGCTTTGATAAGAGCATTGGTAATATGCTCGGTGAAGGCAATATTGAGCGTACTAGTGGGGAGGGGGTCTTTAGCCATTCTTTGCAAAAAGGTGATGACTTTGGAGAGACTGCAATTGTCAAAATCGAGGTTACTACCATTAATTAAAGTGGTAGTAATGTCATCTAAGATCATTCATTTGGTAGTCTCTAAATTCATAGGACCTTATTGTCCTATAGTTGAGGTATTATCATCACCATTAATAGGTCCATTGGGACTAGGAGTGCGATGGGTGCTAAAAAATTTGAGATCCTCAACAACTTATATAGTAGCAATGGTAGTGTGTGTAGGAAGGCTCTTAATTATCTCTTCCTCTTCCTTTTCTCTAGCCCATCTCTCTTTAAGTTTGGCTAGCATTCTTATGTTCTCATTAATTTGGACTTGGACAGCATTCATGGGTGTGGTGTTCCTTTCCTCAAGTGGGGAATTTCTAATTTTAAGCATCTCTACATCATGAGCTATGTTCTCCACCTTCAAAGAGAGACTATCTAATGTTTCTAGTTTCTCTTCTACACTCTTGTTGAAGGCTTTTTGAGAAGTGATAAAATCTTTAAGCATGCTCTCTAATTCATAAGTGGAGATTTTGGTGCTAGGATAATTGTTGTTGTTCCCATAGTTGTTGGATGGGAACAGTCTAGGATTGCTACCAAAATTACTCCTATAAGCATTGTTACTGAAGTTGTTCCTAGAAATAAAATTAACATCCACTTGCTCTCTTTCTTGAGAAAGCAAAGCATTTCAAGGAACATCATGAGGATCAATAGGATCTTGCTTAGTAAGTAGAGTCATGATCATGTCAACCTTATCATTAAGGGAGGAAATCTCCTCAACAGAGTTTACCTTCCTACATGTTGGAGCTCTCTCGGTGTGCAATTGAGAATAATTTGTCATCATCTCATCCAATACCTCAGTGGCAACACCAAGTGTAGTTGACATAAAGGTTCCTCCTGCGGCCGAGTCTAATAGATTTCGCGATGTAAAGTTCAATCCTGCATAGAAAGTGTGGATAACCATCGAAGTAGTCAAACCATGTGTAGGGCAATTCTTGACAAGAGATTTCATACGTTCCCAAGCTTGAGCAACATGTTCATTATCTAGTTGCCTAAAATTCACAATGTTACTCCTCAACTGTATAATCTTAGCAGGCGGGTAATACTTCCCAATAAAAGCATCTTTGCACTTATCCCAAGAATCTATGCTATTCCTAGGCAAAGATTGAAGCCACACTTTAGCTCCTCCTCTCAAGGAGAAAGGAAAAGGATTAAGTTTAACAATATCACCATCTACTTCTTTATATGTTTCCATATCACAGAGCTCAACAAAATTGATCTTTCATAACTACATTCAACAAAGCAGGTTTAATCTCATAGGCGTGTCCTCAGTGGAGGGAGCAGCAATAGGAGTGCAGATAAAGTCATTGTTGTTGTGACTAGTGAAGTCACACAACTTGGTGTTCTCAGTGGACCCATAGTAGCAGCAACGAGCAAGAGCAAAGCAACTAATTTTTTTTGTGGTTTTTGGTATAGGACTCTAAAGCAAAAACTAGAAAGCAAACTAACAAGACTAAAAAGAAAAGGTAAAAGATAGTGTGCAACTCCCCTATCTGGAAGAGTGGAGTCCCCGGCAACGATGCCAGAAATTCGCTTGATGACGAGGTGATGTATATACTTATCGCCCCTCGTTGGACCCGAAGTGGAAGGTGGAGATGTAGTCAGCAGCAAATTTCCCTTACACGGAGACTTTAAGGTTTATCGAACTAGGAGGACTCATAGGCTCAACAAGTAGGTGTCTTCCACCCTGGCACTAGCAGAAGACATGGACCTGCACACACAACAAATAACTTTGCTCCGAACGAGTACACAGAGGTTGTCAATCTCCCCGGCCTTGTAGTTTGCAAAGGATCAAAACACAAGCGGGAAGGTAATAGTGATTGCAACGGAAAATTAAAGAAAGCGGTAAATGATGGAGGTGTAAACAATGATGGTGATATGGACCGGAGTCACATGATGTTCACTAGTGATGTCTCTCTTCCAAAAGACGATAAACAACTATGCTAGGGTAAACAAATCACAGTTGGGCAATTGACAGAATTATGATCGCACCGCAATGCTAATTATGCTCCTTGATAGTTAGAGGTTCAATAGTAATGTGAAGTACGCCAAGACAAGTAGACTGATTATTAATCAGCATTACTTACTAATCATCCACCTTGAGATATCTATCCAGAACATCTCTTCGGTATAAAGTTGTGAGTCCCACCCAAAGTCTAAACTCAAAGCAACGGACAACTGCATTAACGAACTATGCGTAAGGTAAACAATCCTTGCAACCATGGTCAGAAGCACCGTTGTTTTCTCCCTGGTGGCAACAAGCACACCCCCTAGTCTCATGTTTCTGCACTCAAGCTAGACATCAGGGGCCCGAACCCACAATCATGCATAATGCTCCCTCTTGGAGTTACGATCTGCTACTTGGCCAAAGCAATAAAAAGCAACGGAGAACATGCATGAATCACTAAGAACATAATATAAAATGATAATCAAATATATAACTCATGACAATCTGAACATAATCTCATAATCCATCAAATCCCAACAAACCAAGCATAGCAATAGCAAGAGAATTACATAGATGCCTTGATCATGCAGGGTAGCTCACAAGGACTAACCATTGAAGCACGTAATTGGAGAGAAGACATCACATAGATACTGTTCATGGACTCATGGTCCCAGGGAAACTACTCACGGCACATCCGGGAAGCGTCCATGGTGGTGGAGAAGCTCCTGAAGGTCAATCCTCCCTCTGGCAGGGTGCCGGGAAGAGGTCTCCTAACGCTCCCGATATCAGAAGCGCTGCGGCGACGGAACGATGGGTAAATTCACGATTCCAGAAAGTCTGTGAGGGTTTCCTCTCGGGACTCTAAATATAGGCCAAAGGAGGGCACTAGAGGATGTGGTACCCACCCAGGCGACCTCCTGGCGCAGCCTAGGGCTTGGTCGCGCCAGCAGGCCGCCTAGGAGGCCCCTGGCCGTCCTTCGGTGATCCGGAAGCTTCTGTTTTGCTGATTTTTTATATATTTTTTCTGGATTTTTTCGGACTTCGAAAAAATTGGGTAAAAGCCCTTGCAAAATAGACATCAGCAGACATAAACTGGCATCGGGTGCACTGAGTTAGTAGGTTAGTCTAAATATGTGTAAAATGATATAAAAGTGTAGCAAAACATATAACAATGTCACCCAAAAGATCATGGAACAAGCAGAAATTACAGATATGTTTGGGACGTATTAGTCATACTCATCGTTAAGCACAAGTGGGGTTACCACTTTTACATAAGCATTAATGTGTTCATATCCTTAGGAGATGCTTATACTCAAGATTTTGAGTAAATCTCCACCTTAATATGACATCTCCCTTAAGATGGATAAACTAACCTTGGGTTTTGTCATAGAAGACTTCAAGTAGGTGAAGTAGTGGTGGATGCTCAATGTTGATGAAGATCATCTTGAGTTGGGAGTAATCCTTTTTGTTTCTTACTCTTCTCACTTACATGGATTAGCCCCAAAGGAAAAGGAACATATGCAGGAATATATATATGCACATGGAGTGAAACACACATGGGATGATGTCCAAATATGCATTAATTACCTTGTTCCTTTCTTACCTTTGAGGGAATGTGTGACTCCTTGAGCTAATGCATATGGTTGTGGTTGATTGCATATAGTTCTTGCCAAAATGAATAAGAGCGAATATCATTGGTGGAGTCACCCCTCAAGAACCTTCTAGTTCTTCTTCTTGGGGATCCACATAATATTGATGGGAATCCTTGGAGTTGTGGTAGCACTAGATGAGGTAGAGCTAGTAGTGTCCTTGGGAATCCACTTGACCTTGACTTGGGGTTCTTCTTCAAATAGGTAAATGTCATCTTGAAGCTTTCCCTTGACCTTGTGGTCTTGTGGTAGAAGGCCATCTTGTGAGCTTGTTCCTTCCGGAGGAGTAGGATCATACTTCTCCTCCTGGGGAACAAACTTAGGAACGGGGTATGGATCTTCTTCCCGATCATCTCCGTTGGTGTTGAAGTAGCCAACACCTTGTTTCTTCTGATGTCCTCCTTGCTTGCGCACAATTTTCTTGAATTTCTAACTTTCGGCAAGACTCTTGAAGACACCTCTCACTATAATCCCTTCCAATAAATCATTTTCTTGCTCAAGTGTAATTTGGCTAAGAGAATCATTAGTGGAATCAAGAGAGCTACTAGCAACAACATTATTGGATTAAGCTTTATCATTGTTGTTACTAGATGAAGAAACTTTCTTGCCTTTGTAACTAGTGTTCCTAGGTTTAACTTGTGGAACAAAATTATACAAGAATAATTGTTTGGCTAGATAAGAAGAACTCTTCTTTCGAATATCATCATTGATCGCTTTTAGGAACTCATCCTCTTGCTCCAAATTGAGCTTCTCGAAGCGTAGCTTCTCCTTTATTCTTGCAAGCTCTCTATGATCTTCTAGAGTAGTCTCATGATATAACTTAAGAGTTTTTAATTCTTGAGTTAGTCGTTCAATTTCTTTCTAATCATCATCACTCGATTTCTCTTGACTAGCATGATAATTAGCAAGTTCATTTTCATTGCAATCATTAGTTTTATCAATGACCAAGTCATCTTCTCCTAACAAGTCGTCCTCATCACTATTAAAATCAAGATACTCAGGGTGTGATACCATGGGGCCTTTAGCCATGAAGCAGTTTCCGAACACCTCATTTGGTGAATCAAATAGGTCGTAGGAGTTGGAGGAAACAAGTGCAATGATGGCAACACCTTCCTCTTGACTATATTCGGAGTTGGAGTGATAGCTTCTCTTGGAGTGGTGGTCAGACACAAAGCCATAAACCCATTCACCAACATGAGCTTGATGTCTTCTTCTTGAGCTGATCTTGGTGTATTTGTCCTTCTTCTCCCATTCATTGCCTCTCCGTGAGTGTCTTCATTCATAATGATCTTCTCTACTCCGTCTCTCTCTGCGAGGTTACTCATCTCTTGAGCTTCGTCTTTGAGGTGACTCTTCTCTTCATTTGTGGGGAGCCGATCACTCATTGGAGTAGTGTCTGCGCTTCCCACAATTGTAGTAGTTTCGGTCACGACTGGATGAATGCTTCTCATCATGTCTTAAGCTTGAGCCTCTCTCTTTGCCTCTACTCTTGTAGAACTTGTGAAATTTTCTGACCATGAGGCTTATCTCTTCATCAGTGGCAAGATTGTCCTTTGAAGTAGGGGGAGCATCACAAGAAGCTTTGTAAGCACCGCTTGACTTGTTGTGCATCTCATCTTTGTCCTTGAGTGACATCTCATGAGCAACAATCCTACCAATGACTTCAGTTGGCTTGAGATCTTTGTAGTTTGGCATCATTTGGATCAATGTGTACACTGCATCATACTTTCCATCAAGAGCTCTAAGTATCTTCTTAATGATGAATTTGTCGGTCATCTCTTCGCTTCCTAAGCCGGCAATCTCATTGGTAATGAGAGCTAGCCTAGAGTACATTTCAGCGACACCTTCACCATCCTTCATCTTGAACTTGTCAAGCTCACTTTGAACCACATCCAACTTAGATTCTTTGACAGAATCAGCACCTTCGTGCATATCAACCAAAGTATCCCAAATTCCTTTTGCATTCTCGAGACGAGTGATTTGATTGAATTCTTCGGGGCATAGATAGTTGAAGATGATGTTGCATGCTTGAGCATTGAGTTGCAACATCTTCAGTTCATCACATGTCGCATCACTATCAGGTTCATGCCCTTCTCCAAAGAATTTACCCTGCACACCAACACGAATAATAGACCAAACATGAGGATTAAAGCCAAGAATATGCATTTTCATCTTATGCTAGTGTCGGCGTTCTGGGAATGGGGGTACCCAGACCTGCCTGCCTGCGGCCTAGGGCTAGCCCACTTCATCAACATAAGATCAACTAGCACGACGCTACCCAGGACAAGGCCCTCACGAGGGGCCAAGACTCGCGAGGAGGAGCGGCATCAAGACCCGAAGGGGGCCTCCTCGGGACCCCTCCGGAGCGGCAGATATTTCGAGGCGAGGCCCAACCTCAGCATTCAAGGCTGATGTAGAGGGAGGACAGGCGAGCAGCGGCCAGCAGGCGGTGTAGTTTCCTCTTTTGTGCAAAGAGGGAAAAGGCGAACGTTGTTTCCCAAGGCATCTTCCAAAGGTTCCCCATCTGGTGCAACAAGACCATGGCGGCCCGCCGGCAGGACGCACGTCATCGATGCGCCCGCCCGTGCGTCGCAGGCAGCTACTTTGCACGCGAAGACCACTTTTGACAGGGGAAGCATGTTCCCTTGTCCCCCTTTGAAATTGGCCGTTGTGGGATCCCTTCCCACCGAAACGATGAGGGAAGGGGACCCGGGCCTCCACTATAAACAGAGAAGGTAGGATATTTCGTAGGGGGATGGGTTCATTGTGACCCTTGAGCAACACACAAAGCCACCCAGCCTCCGAAGGCTCGAGAGCACTGTACTAGTTATCGACCAACCTCCCCGAGAGGAAATCCACCAAAGCAGGAGTAGGGTTTTATGCTTCGCAGCGGCCCAAACCTGGGTAAACTATTGTGTTCTGTGTCTTCCTCACCTTCAAGTGAGTTCTTCTCCGTTCCCATCGAGTAGAGAGTTGGGCAAGGTTAGGCCGTGAGAGATCTTCGTACACGCCCCTGAGTTCTAATCCTTAGGGTTTTGTGGAGCCCGAAATTCAACATTTGGCGCACCAGGTAGGGGGCGTGTGAAGGTCTTCTTTGATCTTGCTCCTTCCCAGGCCCGCTGCTCCGATGGTCGGCGCCCAACCGGCTTCTTCGAACCTCATCGAGATGGCCGCCAACCACTACGTCACGGCTGCCGAAAGCGCACACGCCGGTATTGTGGTACAGGGCGGCCCGTACCAGATCGTCAATGTCGTCTCCACCATCGCAACCAGCCGCGTCACACACGCGCCCGGCGGCCGGGTGGCGCCCCCGGCACCCACGACACGTCGCATCAACTTGGGGGACCTCGGCGCTCACGACGCGTTGCAGATGGCTAGCGAGATGCTCCATCAATGATCGACGTAGGGGGGCGTTGACGCTTGGGCAGACCACATCATGGAGCTGATCGCCATCGCCCAGATGGTCGTCCAACCCCGCTCTTCTTCAAGGCCGCCAGCGTCGGGCGCCGGGGGCTCGCACCTCATGCCGGCCCACGGGGTTACGAGCAACAGGGCCACCCCTATGATGCGCGGGGCCGAGAGAGACGCGTGCCGTGCAGCCCTATTCCTCCTCCAGGTTCCGGCGGCTGGCCCCGGGGCACATCAAGCTGACAACCACCAGGGACGCGAAGAGGATCGTGGTACGACCGACGCACACGCCGGTGTGCATCACCAAGACCAGGTCGGCCCCCGACAGCCCGTGGCGGCCAGACAGGAGCGCTCCCTCCGGCGCATCCAGCAGAGGGCGGAGGCGCAGGCGCGGGTGAACTATGACAACGGAGACATGTCGGGGCACCAAATACGGGGGGCGCCAGGACCAACGAACGACAGCAACAAGAAATAGCGACTTCGCGCGGAGGCTTATCGCAGGAAGGTCTCCAAGCAGTACGGTCGGGGAGATCCTCCTCCACCACCGAGAGGGACCGCCACCATTGCGCTGTTGAATGGCCACGGAGGGCTATCGAACGCCTACATGGAACCATACGTGTCGGAGTATGCGGCGTCACGTGACCCTCCCGAGGAGGATGAGCTTCAGGCATCCCCCTGGGCGCCTATCCTCATGAGGAGTGAGAAAGATTCGAGGCCCCTCCTTGAGCTGGCCCAAGAGGCGCGGGCAGGGAGGCGCCCTTGAGCCGCGGGACGTGGTGCCAGCCGCCTCCCCCATGGAAGAACTATGCAGGGCCAAATCTCAGGCCTCAGGAGGACGAGTCGAGTGTAGTGATGAGACGCAAGTGCCACGGGTCACCCGCGGCAACCATGATGCACGCGTGGGCGCCGAGGGCCAGGCCTCGCGAGGTGCTTCTCAGGCACAAAGGAGATATTCAAGGTAATTTTTTGGATTTACTGCCTTGGGAAGTGTCTGCTGACCGCAGGGACTTCAAATATTCAGGGCATGCTTCTACTCGTCGTATCATTTGCGTAATCTTTTATAATTTCTGCTGCATCTTTGGGCGACCTAACAGACTGCCTTGCTTGCATCTTTGCGCGATCTACCTCCCTCGCTCGGGGGCTCCGTACGGTGCGCGTCGCCCCGACACGGGGGCTGGGAAGCCCCGCGGCTCCCCAGGACCACAATCGACAGGATAAAATCAGAGTCGCTTGAGCGTCAAAAGGGGACACTTGAGCATCACGCCTTGGGAGCCTTACCGGTCACAAGGCCACCTCCTGACGTTGGCAGTGTCCTTGGTTATCCGATTGTTGTCAGGGGTGGGAGGGCCTAACCCCGTAGCAACATCCGTTCACTCGGTCCCACGAGACGGCGGTTGGGAAATGTGCAGGACTGGATCATGGCGACGTAGAGTCACTTGAATGTCAAAAGGGGGCTCGTGAGCATCGCGCCTCAGGGGCCTTACTAGTCACAAGGCCACCTGCCGCCCTTGATATCGTCCTCGGTGATCCGGTCGTTATCAGGGGTGGCAGGGCCTGACCCCGCAGCTACACCCGTTCACTCGGTCACACACGATGGCGGTTGGGAAATGTGCGGGACTGGATCCTAGCAACGTAGAGCCGCTCGAACGTTAAGGGGGGCTCCTCAGCATCGCGCCTCAGGATCCTTACCTGTCACAAAGCCACTTGACTACCTTGGTGTCGTCCAGGCTTGGTCGGTATCGGGGGATGTCGGGGCCTTGCCTCGTCAGGTGCCTCATGACGGAAGCAAAATGTGTGGGACTGGGACCAGTCAACGTAGAGCCATAAAATCCCTTAACTCGCCTCCCGGAAAGAGCACGCATGACCTGCATCAATCTGTCGCACCTCTGCATCGACCCTACATCGTCCTTCAATTCTTCCGGAACCTACTTCATTCCGTGACACTCTCACGTAATAACGAGCCAAGGCTGTATACGCCCAGGGCTCCCCGAGGACACGGAAGGGGTCCACCCCACGCCTAGTGGAAGACCTATGCTCCACTTTGGGTACAGATGGAGGAAATCAACACAGTCCACCAATGACTTCCGGAATCAGGCGCCTATGCCTCGGGGGTAGGGACACTCGCGAGGCCAAAGCATCCTCGCGACCTCCCATATACACCCCCACCGTGACACTCTCACATAATAACGAGCCAACATTGTATACGCCAAGGGCCCCTCGAGGACACGGAAGGGGTCCATCCCACGCCTAGTGGCAACCCTACGCTCCGCGCTGGGGAGAAGACGAAGGCAATCAACACGGTCCACCAATGACCATGCATGCAGCTAGCAAGGAAACCCATATAGTGCGCCAATAACTATGCCAGCCTGAGTGTCGGACGCGGCGTTTGCTTGCTTTTCTTGGATTTCGAACTATTTTTCGCTGAACTTAAACTTGTTAGTTCCAAAAGCTGAAAGCAAGGACTTGCCACCCCAGCGACAAACGTTTTTCAGTAGTCAACCCCCGCTCGGGGGTCCGGACCGAAACTTGATACCACCACTAATAGTTTCAGGAGGCCCAGGGCCCCCTGGGGCGATGAACAAAGGAATGGAGTGCGGAATCGCTCGGGCGCCAAAAAGGGGGCTCCTGGGCACGCCTTAGGAGCCTTACCGACCATAATGCCACTCGCCATTGTTGGCACCGTTCAAGAGCCCCGATCGGCGTCAGGAATAGCTGGGCTCCGCCCCATTAAGCACGAGCCTAACGGTGATGGGGAAATGCGTGGGGCCGGGGCCTGACGATGTAGAGCGGCTTGCGTGTCGAGGGGGACTCCTGAGCAGCTCGCCTCAGGAGCCTTACCTATCACAAGGCCACTTGGCCTTCGGGTCAGGGCCTTGCCCTATGGGGGACAACCTTGGTAACGGGTTGTGCCTTACGGATGTAGGGAAATGCGCGGGACCGACACCCGGAGACATAGAGTGCTGAAAGGGTCTTCACCCCATCCCTCCTACGAAATAGGAGCTACACAAGAGGGACTACACAAGGGACCGACACAAACCCACGAGCTAAGTACCCCGTAGGCCCAGACCAGAACCTTCTCGCCTCACGTCAAACTAACAATGAATTAAAAATATAAGAACTCACGAAGGGATGCAAAGCCTAAGGATTCGGCTGCAGCGAAGGACAAGGTCGTCAACCAAGCGTGCGGCGGCACGAGCGTGCCTTGCGAGGACAGGGCCTCCTGAGGGTCCTGGACCCTAGTCATCCTGAGCAACGACTGGAGCGGCGACGGGCGCTAAGATCCGAAGCCTAGCCGCATCGACCCCCGACGAGCAAGCCATCTCCACGAGCAAAGGTAAAAAGGAGAACGGCAAAGGTAATAGTACCAAAAGATTAACGCCCGGGAGGGCAGAGTTCTTGATCCACTATATAGGAGCAGGTAAATAGAAGCTAGGGACACCTAAGGGGAGGGGTTGCCTACATCACCCAGGGCGCCTGCCGGCTCGGCGTCGGGACGCCCCCCCTCCTCGCTTGAGGCGGGCACTAATACGTCTCTGTCGTATCTACTTTTCCAAACTCTTTTGCCCTCGTTTTGGACTCTAATTTGCATGATTAGAATGGAACTAACCCGGACTAACGCTGTTTTCAGCAGAATTGCCATGGTGTTGTTTTTGCGTAGAAATAAAAGTTCTCGGAATGACTTGGAAATTTACGGGGATTTTTTGTGGAATATATAAAAATACTGGCTCAAGAATCAACCGGGGGTGGAGCTGAGATCCCGCAAGCCCTCTAGGCGCGGGCCCCCTGGTCACGCCTGGCAGGCTTGTGGGGACCACGTTGCTCCACCGCCTCCAATCTCAGCTCTATTTACTCCCTTTCGTCCGGAAAAAATCACGGAGAAGAGTTCATCGCGTTTTACGATACGGAGGCGCCGCCACCTCCTGTTCTTCCTCTGGAGGGCAGATCTGGATTCCGTTCTGGGCTCCGAAGAGAGGAGATCGTCGCCATCATCATCACCAACCTTCCTTCATCGCCAATTCCATGATGCTCTTCACCGTTCATGAGTAATCTCATTGTAGGCTTGCTGGATAGTGATGGGTTGGATGAGATCTATCATGTAATCGAGTTAGTTTTGACGGGGATTGATCCCTAGTATCCACTATGTTCTGAGATTGATGTTGCTACTACTTTGCCATGCTTAATGACTGTCACTAGGGCCCGAGTGCCATCATTTCAGATCTGAACCTATTACGTTCTCGTCAATATATGTGTGTTCTTGATCCTATCTTGCAAGTTGTAGTCACCTACTATGTGTTATGACCCGGCAACCCCGGAGTGACAATAGCCGGAACCACTCCCGGAGATGACCATACTATGAGGAGTTCATGTATTAACTAAGTGTTAATGCGTTGGTCCGGTTCTTTATTAAATGAGAACCTTAATATCCTGTAGTTTCCATTAGGACCCTGCTGCCACGGGAGGGATGGACAATAGATGTCATGCAGGTTCTTTTCCCTAAGCACGTATGACTACATACGGAATACATGCCTACAGTACATTGATGAACTGGAGCTAGTTACATATCTCTCCGTGTTATAACTGTTGGATGATGAATACCATCCGGCATAATCATCCATCACCGATCCAATGCCTACGAGTTTTTCCTACTGGTCCTAGTTACGTTACTTTGCTGCTACTGCTGTCACTGTTGCTACTGGTTACCATTGCTACTGTTGTTATCACACTACTCTGCTAGTGATACTTTGCTGCAGATACTAAGTCTTTCAGGCGTTGTTGAATTGACAACTCAACTGCTAATACTTGACAATATTCTTTGGCTTCCCCTTGTGTCGAATCAATAAATTTGGGTTGAATACTCTACCCTCAAAAACTGTTGCGATCCCCTATACTTGTGGGTTATCAAGACTATTTTCTGGCGCAGTTGTCGGGGAGGCATAGCTATATTCTCTGAGTCACTTGGGATTTACGTCTACTGATCACTATGAGGAATCTGAAAGATCCAAGAACTAAAGTCTTGCCCTCAACTACGAGGACAAGTAAGGAACTGCCATCTAGCTCTACACTTGATTCACCTTCAGTTATGAGTAAGTTTCCGACACCAACTCCTGCTAGAAATCTTGATATGTCGCCTATGCTTGATGATGCTACTTCTGCTGTCCATGATGCTTGTGATGATGCTATGCTTGATACTTCTTTGCCACTAGGTGCATTCCTTGAGGCACAATTTGCTAGAGTTGCTGCTAGATGTGATGATACTTCTGAAACTGCTGATACTATTGAAGTAGAACCTGCTATTTTGCTTGTTAGAACTAGCTCTCCTAGATATGAATTGCCTGATATGCCCGAGGGTTATGTTATGGAGGGAGAGATAGCTCAGGACTTCCTTTCTTGTAAGGATAGCTATGATGTTGAGAAATTACTGCGCAAGTGGAAAGAAAAATCTCTGAACGCTAGGATGAAATACGACCCGAAGTTTGCTACTTCGCCTATCTTTGTGACCGAAGAGGATTATGAATTCTCTGTCAACCCTGAGTTAATCACTCTGGTCGAATCTGATCCTTTTCACGGTTATGAGTCTGAAACAGTTGTAGCACATCTTACCAAACTACACGATATAGCCACCCTATTCACGAGTGAGGAAAAGATCCACCACTACTATATCCTTAAGTTGTTCCTTTCTCGCTAAAGGATGATGCTAAGACTTGGTTCACTTCTCTTCCTCCTCGTTGTGTGTGTAGCCCACAGGATATGATCTGCTACTTCTCTGAGAAATATTTCCCTGCCCATAAGAAGCAAGATGCCTTGCAGGAAATATACAACTTTGCGCAAGTTGAAGAAGAAAGTTCCCACAAGCTTGGGGGGGGGGCTCGTCCAGCTACTGAATGATTTGCCTGATCACCCTCTTGAGAAGAATGAAATACTTGATATCTTCCATAATGTACTTGCCGATGCTTCTAGAGACCACCTAGATAGTTGTGTCGGTTGTGTTTTTAGGGAATGAACCGTAGAACAAGCTGAGATCCTATTAAATAACATCTTGTGCAATGAGAATGCTTGGACTATTCCTGAACCACCTCCGAAGCCAACTCCTAAGAACAGAGGTATTCTATTCCTCGGTCCTGAAGATATGCAAGAAGCTAAGAAATCTATGAAAGAGAAAGGCATTAAATCTGAAGATGTCAAAAATCTACCACCTATCGAAGAGATCTATGGTCTTGATAACCCGATACAGGTAGTAGAAGTAAATTCTCTTCGTAGATTCAATGAGAGTGATATTCCTTTTGATAAACCTGCTAGCATATGCGTGGATGAATTTGATAACTTTGTTGCCAAACAGCAAAGTTTCAATGATTATGTTAGCAGACAATTGGAACAGAATGCTCGTATGCTTAGTCATTTGAGTGCTTGTGTGGACAGAAGCGTCAATGATCTTAAGCTCTTGAGTAAACATGCCTCTATGGTTACTACTCAAGTAGAACAAGTACTTAAGGCTCAAAATGACTTGCTCAATTAGTTGAATGACAATTCTGTTAGAGTCATCACCAGAGGCGGTAGAATGACCCAGGAACCTTTGGTCATCCTAAGAGAATTGAACAAGATTCTCAAGGAGTTAGCACTGATGCACCTAGTCATCCTAGGAAGAAGAAGAGAGATGATAGGAACTTGCACGCTAGCAACCTGATGCTATTACACCTGAGAGTCCAAACGATGTCTCTGCCTCTGATGCCGAAACACAATCTGGTGATGAACATGAGCCTAATGATAATATCAATAGTGATGTTCATATTGATGCTCAACCTAGCAATGATAAGGATGTGGAGATTGAACCTATTGATCTTGATAACCCACAGCCTAAGGATAGAAGATACGATAAGAACGATTTCGTTGCTAGGAAGCATGGTAAAGGAAGGGAACCATGGGTTTAGAAACCCATGCCCTTTCCTCCCAAACTATCCAAGAAAAAGGATGATGAGGATTTTGAGCGATTTGTTGAAATGATTAGACCTGTCTTTCTGCAAATGTGTTTGACAGATATGCTCAAAATGTCTCTGTATGCCAAGTACATGAAGGATATTGTGACTAATAAGAGGAGGATACCTGAGGTTGAGATTTCCACCATGCTCACTAATTACACCTTCAAGGGTGGAACTCCTAAGAAACTAGGTGATCCCGGAGTGCCCACTATACCTTGCTCCAATAAAGGCAACTACGTTAGAACTGCTTTATGCGACCTTGGAGCCAGTGTTAGTGTTATGCCTCTCTCTCTCTCTTTATTGTAGACTTGAACTGGATAAGTTGACACCCACTGAAATCTCTCTGCAAATGATCGACAAATCAACTGCTTTCCCTATCAGCATTTGCGAGGATGTGCCTGTTGTTGTTGCTAACATCACTATCTTAACAGACTTTGTTATTCTGGATATTCCCGAGGATTATGCCATGGCGGTCATCCTTGGAAGACCCTTTTTAAACACTGCAGAGGTTGTTATAGATTGCAACAAAGGCAATGTCACTTTCCATGTCAACGGTAATGAGCATACGGTGCACTTTCCGAAGAAACAATATCGAGTACATTGCATCAATGCTATCGAAAAAACTTCATCGATTCTTATTGGGAGCTTTGAATGCCATATACCTACTATTAAGATGAAGTATGATTTGCTTCTTGAGGATATGCACATCCCCGTTGAGGTAACCTAGTGACTATTCGAAAATTCTCCGTTCTCTTTTGTGATTCGAAAAAGTTTGTCAAGGAGACTTGATCAACCTCATTGACGGATTTCTTTCGATGACCATGAGATGGATGAATCGAGGAGTCACAAACCTCTGTTCCAAGCTTTCACCTTTGGTTGCTCAGAAGAAAAATGATAGATTTAGTTTAGTTTTCCCTATTTTCTGCTTTTAGCATCCCATAGAAAAGTACCCCGAAAATAAAAGTTCTCCGAATGTCCTGACAATAAAGTATACTTTTCTGGAATTTTTGAAAAATACTGAGATGAAGAGCTAGTCAGGGGGTTGCACCAGTGGGCAACAAGCCCTGGAGGCGCGGGCACCCCCCTGGCCGCGCCTACCAGGCTTGTGGGGCCCACGTGCACCCCCTCCACTTATTCTAGCTCACATCTGCTTCTCCTGCCTCCAGAAAAAATCGTTTCGCAGCTCAAACCCGTGTTCTTGCTCTTCTTGGTGGGATTTTCGATCTCCTTGTGCAAAGCACCATTCACCAAGTTGTTTGGGGGAAATTGCTCCTTGGTATGTGACTCCTGCATTGGTCCAATTTGTTTTTGCACTAGTTCCCTATTCATTGCGTATTTTTGCTGCCTTGGTGACCCTGTTCTTGAGCTTTGCATGCTAATTTTAGCTGGTCCCAAGTAGTTTTGATGCATGATATGGCATCTAGGCACTTGTGGGAGTAGTTGCTACGAGTTTCGTTGGGCCTTGTTCACTTTTCCTTAGAGTCACTAAAATTTTAGAAATTTTCAGAGGTAGAAAAGGGAAAAGATGAGGAGGTTCTGAAGAGGCTCTTCAAGCCGTGACCCCAAGGATGATGGGAATGAGAAGAAGAAACCCAAGTATCCGGTCCCCCGAGTTGCAGAAGTTCGAGCATGCGAGTGGCCAAGCGATGTGTTCTTATGCGCCGTCGGACTTTATGAGGACTTTTACTACTTGGTGGAGAACGCAGGCCTTACCACCTTCGTTGAAGATAAGTGTCTGCAATACCTCCTCCTCACTAATATTTTCGTGCAAATCTTTAACTTCTATCCAAGGAAAAATCCTCCTATGGTTGAGTTCAAATTATATGATAAGCCCCAGCGCATGTCACTTCGGGATTTTTGCAATGTTTGCAAATTACCTTATGTTGGGGATATTCATGAACCTCGTCCATGGGACTTGGAGGCTTTCATCGATACTATTGCTGTAGGAGAGGAGAGAGGAGTGTCTTGCGCTAGAGCTGCTAGCATACATTTTCCCATGCTTCGGTACTTCTCATTATTCGTGGGAAAATGTTTGCTTGGCCGTGGGAAAGCTGGGGCCCTTAGTTCCCCAGATCTTGCAGTTTTGCACGAAGCCCTTTATAATGATAAAACTTATAGCTTGGGCGCTATAGTAGCTCAACGGTTGAACACGAACCGTTCTAAAGGCGTTGTCTATGGAGGTATCTATGCTACTCGTCTTGCTAGACATTTTGAGATACCCATTAGACTGGACAAGGAAGAAGAGATTCTTCTTCCCGAGAGATATCTAGATTATGATAGCATGGTTCGCCATGACTTTCTTGATAGAGATATAAATAGAAGGATGATTTATAACCTGGTATTTAGTTAGGGTACTCGTGAGACTATTACTTTACCTGCTCCTTCTTTGTTCAATCTTCATACAGGCTGGTACATTATTATGCCCTCGGACATCTACGCATATTGGAGCATAGCCCAACCACAGGTGCCCGTGCCTGAGCTACAAGTCGAGTACCAGACGCCAGTTTATCAGTGGGAGCGAGAGGAGCTCACACAACAGTGGCACCCTCAGTACACTCCGGATTACCCCGGAGCTGGTTATTTCCCTCCTTGGGAGTAGACCAACTTAGGCCAAAAGCCTAAGCTTGGGGGAGTACGTATTTCTCACCGACTTATATTCTTGCTTACTCTTTCACTTTGTTAGTCGGTGTCCACACTTTGCCACTGTATCATCCATGCTAGTTTATTTCTTTTTCTCGTTTTCCTTTCGTGTGTTTGTCTAGTTTGAGAAAACCCAAAAACATTTTCTTGTTCTTCTTTTGCTTGTTGGGAGCTTTCCCGTGTAAATAGTTTTCTTATTCTTTGGGTCAAGGTAGAATACCATGGTTACAATGTTTAGTGGCTCTCGCATGCATATTGATTTATTTGTCAAAGAGCCATATTACTTTGTCTTCTCCTTCGTGTTGCTTGTAGATTCCAGCTTAGTCCAATGCACGAGCACTCTTATTATTGTTCACATCGTTCGATCGTGCAAGTGAAAGGCAATAATGACGATATATGATGAAGTGACTGAGCCTGGAAAAGCTGGTATGAACTCGATCTATTTTGTTTTTGTAAATATGACTAGCTCATCGTTCTAGATTTATCTTTGTTGTGAGAGAAACATGTTTGCAATGACAACTTAGAGATCATAGTTTCTGATGCCATGCTTAACTAGCTAGGAGCTTATAATGGTTTGATTTGGATGCCAACATGAATCTTGAGATGATTATGATGTAGTATGATAGGATGGTATCCTCCTTTGAATGATTCAAGTGGCTTGACTTGGCGCATGTTTACGCATGTAGTTGAAATGAAATCAACATAGCCTCTATGATATTCATGTTCATGGTGATTTATGTCCTACTCATGCTTGCACTCAATGTTGGTTAATCTCAATGCATTTTTATGACTATTGTCGCTCTCTAGTTGGTCGCTTCCAAGTCTTTTGCTAGCCTTCACTTGTATTAAGTGGGAATACTGCTTGTGCATCCACTTCCATAAACCCAAAGTTGTTCCATATGAGTCCACCATATCTACCTATATGCAGTATCTACCTACCGTTCCAAGTAAATTTGCATGTGCCACTCTCTAAACCTTCAAGAAACAATCTGTTTTGCATGCCCGAACCGCTCATGTGGTGATAGGGGGCTATCATTATCTTCCATGCCAGGCGTGTTATCCTCGATATGTGTTTATTCACTATCACTCACGAGAAAGGGGCCGGTAATTGGAATGCCCAGTTCCATGCTCAAATCGAAAAGATAATGCAAACAAAAATCCCCCTAGATTGATGTTGGTATGGACGGCACGCGAGTATTCGGCTAGTCGTGGAGTGTGATTGATCCGTGGTGGGGGAGTCAAAACTTTACTTTTCTGTTTGGGAACCGCCTATAGCATGTGTTGACATGAAAGCATGCCACCCAAATTAGTATCTCTGTTTTAAAAGCTTGAGCTCTGGCACCTCTGCAAATCAATGCTTCCCTCTGCGAAGGGCCCGTCTATTTATGTTCCTGCTGAGTCATCCTCTTCTAATAAAAGCGCCAATTAGAGAGCACCTCTGTCATTTTTTATGCTTTGCTTTTGACTGATGTTGAGTATGACTGCGACTGGATCTTCTTTGCCATGAATTACAATGTTTAGTCAGCCCTTGGTCTTTGAAGGTGCTTTGCATTTATGTTTTGCGGTCTCAGAAAGAGCTAGCGAGATACCATTTGTTCACACTGCTTCATGATTGTTTTGATTGAAGTGTTGACGTTTGAGACTTATTATTATTGCTCGCTAGTTGATTATGCCATTGATATGAGTTTACCGTGAGACCTAGATGTCATTTGCTTATGTGGTTAGCTTGTGATCTTGCTTAAATTCTGGTTATGAGTTAGGCATAGTTGCAACAACAAGATCAAACAAAGTTCGTAAAAGTTTTCTTTTGTCTCTTTCAGTTTGTCAACTGAATTTCTTGAGGAAAAGCAAGGTTTTAAGCTTGGGGGAGTTGATACGCCCCCGTCGTATCTACTTTTCCAAACTCTTTTGCCCTTGTTTTGGACTCTAATTTGCATGATTAGAATGGAACAAACCCGGACTAACGCTGTTTTCAGCAGAATTGCCATGGTGTTGTTTTTGCGCAGAAATAAAAGTTCTCAGAATGACCTGGAAATTTACGGGGATTTTTTGTGGAATATATAAAACATATTGGCACAAGAATCAACCGGAGGGGTGGAGCTAAGAGCCCACAAGCCCACCAGGCCCGCGCCTCGCAGGCTTGTTGGGCACGTGTTGCTCCACCACCTCCAATCTCAGCTCTATTTAGTCCCTTTCGTCCGGAAAAAAAATCAGGGAGAAGAGTTCATCGCATTTTACGATACGGAGGAGCCGCCACCTACTGTTCTTCCTATGGAGGGCAGATCCGGAGTCCGTTCTAGGCTCCGGAGAGGGGAGATCGTCGCCATCGTCATCACCAACCTTCCTTCATCGCCAATTCCATGATGCTCTTCAACGTTCGTGAGTAATCTCATCGTAGGCTTGTTGGACGGTGATGGGTTGGATGAGATATATCATGTAATCGAGTTAGTTTTGACGGGGATTGATCCCTAGTATCCACAATGTTCTGAGATTGATGTTGCTAGTACTTTGCCATGCTTAATGCTTGTCACTAGGGCCCGAGTGCCATGATTTCAGATCTGAACCTATTATGTTCTCGTCAATATATGTGTGTTCTTGATCCTATCTTGCAAGTTGTAGTCACCTACTATGTGTTATGACCCGGCAACCCCGGAGTGACAATAGCCGGAACCACTCCCGGAGATGACCATAGTATGAGGAGTTCATGTATTCACTAAGTCTTAATGCGTTGGTCCGGTTCTTTATTAAAAGGAGAACCTTAATATCTCGTAGTTTCCATTAGGACCCCGCTGCCACGGGATGGATGGACAATAGATGTCATGCAAGTTCTTTTCCCTGAGCACGTATGACTACATATGGAATACATGCCTACATTACATTGACGAACTGGAGCTAGTTACATATCTCTCTGTGTTATAACTGTTGCTTTATGAATACCATCCGGCATAATCATCCATCACCAATCCAATGCCTACGATTTTTTCCTACTGGTCCTTGCTACGTCACTTTGCTGCTACTGCTGTCACTGTTGCTACTGGTTACCATTGCTAGTGTTGCTATCACACTACTCTGCTACTGATACTTTGCTGCGGATACTAAGTCTTTCAGCTGTGGTTGAATTGACAACTCAACTGCTAATACTTGAGAATATTCTTTGGCTTCCTCTTGTGTCGAATCAATAAATTTGGGTTGAATACTGTACCATCGAAAACTGTTGTGATCCCATATACTTGTGGGTTATCAGGCACCTGGACGTACCGCTCCACCAGGGCGTCCACATGCGGGCGGACTTTGTCCCGGAAAAGACGTCGGGACTCAAAAGGCGCCGGCTCGGCGACTGATGACCCACAAGTATAGGGGATCAATCGTAGTCCTTTCGATAAGTAAGAGTGTTGAACCCAATGAGGAGGAGAAGGCTGTGATAAACGGTTTTCAGCAAGGTAATAACTTCAAACACTGAAAGTAGCGGTGACAAGTGATGGAGTAGTGAGGTGAAACGTAGCAAGCGAAAAGTAACAAGTAACAAGTAGTAGCAACGGTGCAGCAAGTGGCCCAGTCCCTTTTGTAGCAAGGGACAAGCCTGAACAAAGTCTTATAAGAGGAAAAACGCTCCCGAGGACACACGGGAATTTCTATCATGCTAGTTTCATCATGTTCATATGATTCGCGTTCGTTACTTTGATAGTTTGATATGTGGGTGGACCGGCGCTTGGGTACTGCCCTTACTTGGACAAGCATCCCACTTATGATTAACCCCTCTCGCAAGCATCCACAACTACGAAAGAAGAATTAAGACAACGTCTAACCATAGCATTAAACTAGTGGATCCAAATCAGCCCCTTACGAAGCAACGCATAGACTGGGGTTTAAGCTTCTGTCACTCCAACAACCCATCATCTACTTACTACTCCCCAATGCCTTCCTCTAGGCCCAAATATGGTGAAGTGTTATGTAGTCGACGTTCACATAACACCAGTAGAGGAAAAACAACATACAGCATATCAAAATACCGAACGAATACCAAACTCACATGACTATTATTAGCATGACTTATCACATGTCCTCAGGAACAAA
Source organism: Hordeum vulgare subsp. vulgare (assembly GCF_904849725.1). Lineage (NCBI taxonomy): Eukaryota > Viridiplantae > Streptophyta > Magnoliopsida > Poales > Poaceae > Hordeum > Hordeum vulgare. The sequence goes on from NC_058524.1 coordinate 414,439,493, forward strand.
AATGACTACTCACAAAGCATAATCATAATCATGATCAGAGGTGTAATGAATAGCATCAAGGATCTGAACATAAACTCTTCCACCAAGTAATCCAACTAGCATCAACTACAAAGAGTAATCAACACTACTAGCAACCTTACAAGTACCAATCGGAGTCGCGAGACGGAGATTGGTTACAAGAGATGAACTAGGGATTGGAGAGGAGATGGTGCTGATGAAGATGTTGGTGGAGATGCCTCCCTTCCGACGAGAGGAGTGTTGGTGATGACGATGGCGATGATTTCTACCTCCGGGAGGGAAGTTTCCCCGGCAGGATCGTCCTGCCGGAGCTCTAGATTGGATTTGCTCAAGTTCCGCCTCGTGGCGGCGGCGAAACCACAAAAAAGATACCGTATGATTTTTTCTGGAACGAAACCTTTCATATAGCAAAAGAGAGGGGGCAGTGGGCCGCCAGGGTGCCCACAAGCCCTGTTGTCGCGGCCAGGGGGTAGGCCGCGGCAACCAGGCTTATGGGCCCCTGGTTGCTCCCCTCTGACACTTCTTTCGCCCAGTATTTTTTATAAAATCCAAAAAAAAATCCACGTTGATTTTCAGGACATTTGGAGTTGCACAGAATAGAGCACTCAGACTTGCTCCTTTTCCAGTCCAGAATTCCAGCTGCCGGTATTCTCCCTCTTCAAATAAACCTTGCAAAATAAGAGAGAAAAGGCATAAGTAAGGTTCCACAAAGTATAATAACAGTCCATAAAGCAATAAATATCAACATGAAAGCATGATGCAAAATGGACGTATCAGCGACGCGCCGAAGGTCGAGCTCCGGAGCAAGGCGGCGCAGGTTGGAGAAGATGAGCGTTAGGGCAAGGCCCAGAAGCTCGCACATGCTGGAGGCGCTGTCCTCCTTCATGCGGGAGACGACAGCCTCTAGCGCCTACACGACCCTCTGGGAGAAGGCGAGGTAGCCCCCATCGCTCCTCACATTAGGCAGTGCCAAAGTCTCCCCCGCCAATCGGCGCATTGCAGCGGCCGCCTGTCGGATTTCGAGCTCCGCAGAACCCTAAACATTCGAACTCACGGGCGTGTATGAAGATTTCTCCCTGCCTAACCTCGCCTAGCTCGCTAAGCAATGGGAACAACGAAGGACTCACTCGATGGTGAGAGGAACACAAAACAAAACAGTTTACCCAGGTTCAGGCCACTGCGAAGCAAAAAACCCTACTCCTGCTTTGGTGGATTGCCTCTCGGGGAGGTTGGTGGATGAACTAGTATAGTGCTTTCAAGCCTCCGGAGGCTGGGTGGCTTTGTGTGTTGTTCAAGGGTGAGAATGAACTAATCCCCCTACGAAATATCCTACGCTCTCTATTTATAGTGGAGGCTCGGGTCCTCTTCCCTCATCATTTCGACGTGAAGGGATCCCAAAGCGTCCAATTTTGAAGGGGGACAAGGGAACATGCTCCCCTGCCTAAAGGTTGTCTTCGCTTGCAAGGTAGCTGTCCGCGCTACAGGGACGGGCCCATGGGTGACGCATGCCCTGCTGGCGGGCGGCAGACGCTTTGTTGCACCAGAAGGAAAACCTATGGAAGGTGTCTTTGGGGCCCTGGTACGTCCTTGCCCCCTTTTCACTCAAGGGGAAACTGCCCCGTCCTGCCGTCTGCTGTTCGCATGTCCTTCCCTTGCGTCACCCTTGACTCCTCAGGTCGGGCCTCGCCTAAGAATATCCGCCGCTCCGGAGGGGTCCTGAGGAGGCCTCCTAGGGGTCTTGACGATGTTCCTCCTCGTGAGGCTTGGCCCGTCACGAGGGCCATGCCTTGAGCGGTTCCGGTCCCATTGGTTTTCTTGACGAGGCGGGCCAGCCCTGGGCCATAGGCAGGCAGGTCTAGGTACCCCCATTCCCAGAACACCGACAGTAATCCCCGGGCCCGCGACATGCTCGGGTTGGCTTCTGGGCGGAGCCTCGGGGGACAGCTTGTTGCACTGCGGGCCCCAAATGCTTGTGGGCCAGGCCGGCGCGCGTCACGCGGCTGGTGTCGGGTCCTGCTTGTCTTTTGTCTCTACCCAAGTTATTAGGTGCCTTGCTCGTTGTGTCGATGCCTTATTGCTTTCCTTCTTCCCCACTTGCTCTTCCTCCTTGGTCTTCAACTCGGCGTCCCCCAGATCCAGCATCGCGTCGCTCCCCTGCTAGTCGAGTGATGGCGCCCGCCGGCAAGCAGAAGCCAAAGGCGCAAGGTTTGCCCCTGGCTTCCCCGCTCCTGGAGTGTGCCCTTTCTAAGGACGTGGATCTCATCCCCATGCTTACATGGACGGTGGCCGAGTCCAATGAGTACGGGCGAACCCTGATCTGGCCTGGCGCCGTAAAGGAGCACCCCGCGTCGAAGGCGGTATACCCCTTCTTTCTCCACAGTATCTACGTCGGGCTGGTGCCACCTTTCTCCCAGTTCTTCACCACCGTCTTGGACCACTATGGGATCCAAGCCCGTCATCTCCAGCCCTACCCTATCTTGCTTCTGTACGTCTTTGCTTTCAACTGTGAGGCTTTCGTTGGCGTGCAGCCTTTGGTTGCCCTCCTCCGCCATTTTTGAGCATGCGCCTGCACGACGGTGCTCATTTGTCGGCGTGTGTCTCCTTTGGGGCGGCCCAGAGTGACAATGTGCTCTTAAAGGCCGGGAAGAAGGTGGAGAACTTCAGGCACCGTTGGGTCTTCATGAGCCTCAAGGACGACAACCCTCGGCTCGAGGAGTCGAAGGGGTTGCCGGAGAAGACTTCCGCATGGAGCTCGGTGAAGGTCTCCGACCCTCGGGTTGCGCCCGTGATGGAGTGCTTTTCCCGCGGCATCAGCACCAAGAGGCTAACCGGGGGAATGATAGTGAAGGAGTTCCTGGCGCAGCGCCTGGTGATACGTCCATTTTGTGTCATGCTTTTATATTGATATTTATCTCATTATGGGCTGTTATTACACATTATGGTACAATACTTATGCCTTTTCTCTCTTATTTTATAAGGTTTACATGAAGAGGGAGAATGCCGGCAGCTAGAATTTTGGGCTGGAAAGGGAGCAAGTTTGAGATACCTATTCTGCACAACTCCAAAAGCCGTGAAAATCAGTGAGGAATTATTTTGGAATATATAAAAAATAATGGACGGAAGAAATACTGGAGGGGAGCCACCAGGAGGTCACGAGTCTGCGAGGCGCGCTTGGGGTGCTCGTGGGCCCCCTGTTACCCCTCTGGCTCCCATCTTCTGCCATAAGGAGGGTTTCGCCCCAGAAAAAATCAGGAGAGAGAATTCAGGAAGAAACGCCGCCGCCTTGAGGCGGAACTTGAGCAGAACCAATCTAGAGCTCCGGCAGGGCCGTCTTGCCGGGGAAACTTCCCTCCCGGTGGGGAAATCGTCACCATCGTCATCACCAACACTCGTCTCATCGGAGGGGACTCATCTCCATCACATCTTCATCAGCACCATCTCATCTCCAAACCCTAGTTCATCTCTTGTAACCAATCTCCGTCTTGCGACTCCGATTGGTACTTGTAAGGTTGCGAGTAGTGTTAATTACTCCTTGTAGTTGATGCTAGTTGGATTACTTGGTGGAAGATCATATGTTCAGATCCTTAATGCTATTCAATACCTCTCTAATCATGAACATAATTATGCTTTGTGAGTAGTTATGTTTGTTCCTAAGGACATGGGATAAGTCTTGCTATAAGTAGTCATGTGAATTTGGTATTCGTTCGATATTTTGATGCGTTGTATGTTTTCTTTCCTCTAGTGGTGTTATGTGAACGTCAACTACATGACACTTCACCATTATTTGGGCCTATATGAAGGCACTGGAAAGTAATAAGTAGATGATGGGTTGCTAGAGTGATAGAAGCTTAAACCCTAGTTTATGCATTGCTTCGCAAGGGCCTGATTGGGATCCAGCAGTTTAATGCTATGGTTAGACTCTGTCTTAATTCTTCTTTCGTAGTTGTGGATGCTTGCGAGAGGGGTAATCATAAGTGGGATGTTTTTCCAAGTAAGGACAGCACCCAAGCACCATTCCACCCACATATCAAACTATCAAAGTAGCGAACGCGAATCATATGAACATGATGAAAACTAGCTTGACAGAAATTCCCATGTGTCCTCGGGAGCGCTTTACCTTATATAAGAGTTTGTCCAGGCTTGTCCCTTGCTACAAAAGGGATTGGGGCATCTTGCTGCACCTTTGTTACTATTGTTACTTGTTACCCGTTACGAATTATATTATCCCGCAACTATCTATTACCGATAATTTCAGTGCTTCCAAAGAATACCTTGCCGAAAACCACTTGTCATTTCCTTCTGCTCCTCGTTGGGTTCGACACTCTTACTTATCGAAGGGACTACTATAGATCCCCTATACTTGTGGTTCATCAAGACTCTTTTCTGGCGCCGTTGCCAGGGAGTGAAGTGCCTTTGGTGAGTGGAATTTGGTAAGGAAACATTTATATAGTGTGCTGAAGTTTATTGTCACATGTCACTATGGAAACTAATCCTTTGAGGGGCTTGTTTGGGGTATCTTGACCTCGACCGGAAGCACAAAGAGTTGCTCCTCAACCTACTGCACCTACGGAAAATATTTATTATGAAATTCCTTCGGGTATGCTAGAGAAACTGTTGGCTAATCCTTTTACAAGAGATGGAACATCACATGCCGACTTGCATCTAATCTATGTACATGAAGTTTGTGGTTTATTTAAGCTTGCAGGTTTGCCCGAGGATGAGGTCAAGAAAAAGGTCTTTCCCTTATCTTTGAGGGATAAATCATTGACATGGTATAGGCTATGTGATGATACTGGATCATGGAACTACAACCGATTGAAATTGGAATTTCATCAAAAGTTTTATCCTATGCATTTGGTACATCGTGATCGGAATTATATCTATAATTTTTTGCCTCCTGATAGATAAATTATTGCTCAAGCTTGGGGGAGTCTTAAGTCAATGTTATATTCATGCCCCAACCATGAGCTCCCTAGAGAAATTATTATTATGAACTTTTATGCTCGGCGTTCTCATGACAGTCGCACCATGCTTGACACTTCTTCTACCGATTCTTTTATGAAGAGAGATATTGATTTCAAATGGGATTTATTGGAAAGAATTAAACACAACTCTGAAGATTGGGAGTTTGATGAAGGTAAGGAGTCAGGTATGAATCTTAATTTCGATTGCGTTAAATCCTTTGTTGAAACAAATGATTTTCGTGATTTTAGCGCTAAACATGGACTTGACTCTCAGATAGTAGCTTCTCTATGTGAATCGTTTGCTGTTCATATTAATCTCCCTAAGGAGAAGTGGTTTAAATATCATCCTCCCATAGAAGTTAATGTAGTAAAACCCAATCCAGTTGAAGAGAAAGTTATTGCTTATAATGATTCTATTGTTCCTAGTGCTTACATTGAGAAACCACCTTTCCCTGTTAGAATAATGGATCGTGATAAAGCTTCAATTGTGATACGTAAGGGCTACATTTGAACACCTACACCCCCTAAGAAAATTAAAGTTGAACCTAGTATTGCTATTATTAAAGATCTCTTGGCCGATAATGTTGATGGGCTTGTTGTTCAATTCTGTGAAGCTGCTGCTAGAATTGCTAAACCTCATGCTAGAGACAAACATAAACTTGTTGTTGGCATGCCTGTTGTTTCTGTAAACATAGGAGATCATTGTTATCATGGTTTATGTGACATGGGTGCTAGTGTTAGTGCAATACCTCAATCTTTATATAATGAAATTAAAGATGAAATTGCACCTGTTGAGATGGAATTTATTGATGTTACTATTAAACTTGCTAATAGAGATACTATCTGCCCTGTGGGAGTTGTTAGAGATGTTGAAGTCTTGTTTGGTAAAACTAAGTATCCTACTGATTTTCTCATTCTCTCTACCACACAAGATAGCTTTTGTCCCATCATATTTGGTAGACCTTTCCTCAAAACTATTAATGCTCAAATTGATTGTGAGAAACAAACTATTACTGTTGGTTTTGGAGGTGTGTCACATGAATTTAATTTTTCTAAGTTTGGTAGACAACCTCATGAAAAAGAATTGTCTAGTAAGGATGAAATTATTGCTCTTGCTTCTATTACTGTGCCTCTTACTGATCCTTTAGAGCAATACTTGCTTGAACATGAAAATGATATGCATATGGATGAAAGGAATGAGATAGATAGAGTTATCTTTGAACAACGTCCTATCCTCAAGAATAATTTGCGTGTTGAATTACTTGGAGATCCACCTCCACCAAAGGGTGATCCTGTGTTTGAGCTTAAACAATTACCTGGTACTCTTAAGTATGCTTATCTTAATGAAAAAGAGATATATCCTGTTATTATTAGTGCTAACCTTTCAGAGCATGAAGAAAAGAAATTATTGAAAACTCTGAGGAAGCACCGTGCTGCTATTGGATATACTCTTGATGATCTTAAGGGCATTAGTCCCACTCTATGCCAGCATAAAATTAAAACTTGTCCTGATTCCAAACCAGTTGCCGAACACCAACGAAGATTAAATCCTAAGATAAAAGAGGTGGTAAGAAAAGAAATACTAAAGCTCCTGGAAGCTTGTATTATTTATCCTGTTGCTGATAGTGATTGGGTAAGTCCGGTGCATTGTGTCCCTAAGAAGGGAGGTATTACCGTTGTCCCTAATTATAAAGATGAATTGATCCCACAAATAATTGTTACTGGCTGTAGGATGGTAATTGATTTTAGGAAATTAAATAAAACTACTAAGAAAGATCATTACCCTTTACCTTTTATTGATCAAATGCTAGAACGATTGTCTAAACATACACACTTTTGCTTTCTAGATGGTTATTTTGGTTTCTCCCAAATACCTGTTGCACAATGTGATCAGGAGAAAACCACTTTGACTTGCCCTTTAGGTACCTTTGCTTATAGACGTATGCCTTTTAGTTTATGTAATGCACCTGCTACCTTTCAAAGATGTATGATGGCTATATTCTCTGACTTTTGTGAAAAGATTGTTGAGGTTTTCATGGATGATTTCTCCGTTTACGGAACTTTTTTTGATGATTGCTTGAGCAACCTTGATCGAGTTTTGCAGAGATGTAAAGATACTAACCTTGTCTTGAATTAGGAGAAGTGCCACTTTATGGTTAATGAAGGCTTGTCTTGGGACATAAAAATTTTGAAAGAGGTATTGAACTCGATAAGTCTAAAGTTGATGCGATCGAGAAAATGCCATGCCCTACAGACATTAAAGGTATAAGAAGTTTCCTTGGTCATGTTGGTTTCTATAGAAGGTTTATTAAAGACTTCTCTAAGATTTCTAGGCCTCTCACCAATCTCTTGCAAAAAGATATTCCATTTGTTTTTGTTGATGATTGTGAAGAAGCATTTGAAATACTTAAGAAGGCCTTGATAACTGCACCTATTGTTCAACCACCTGATTCGAGCCTACCTTCTAAAATTATGTGTGATGCTAGTGATTATGTTGTTGGTGCTGTTCTAGGACAAAGAGTTGATAAGAAATTAAATGTTACTCGTTATGCTAGTAAAACACTAGATAGTTCCCAAAGAAACTATGCTACTACTGAAAAAGAATTTTTAGGAGTTGTGTTTGCATGTGATAAGTTCAGATCTTATATTGTTGATTCCAAAGTTACAATTCACACTGATCATGCTGCTATTAAATATCTCATGGAAAAGAAAGATGCTAAACCTAGACTTATTAGATGGGTTCTCTTGCTACAAGAATTTGATTTGCATATTGTTGATAGGAAGGGTGTCCAGAACCCCGTAGCAGATAACTTGTCTAGGTTAGAGAATGTTCTTGATGACCCACAACCTATTGCTGATAGCTTTCCTGATGAATAATTGAATGTCATCAATGCTTCACATAGTACATCATGGTATGCAGATTATGCTAATTATATTGTTGCTAAATATATACCACCTAGTTTCACATACCAACAAAAGAAAACGTTCTTTTATGATTTGAGACATTACTTTTGGGATGATCCTCACCTTTATAAAGAAGGAGTAGATGGTGTTATTAGATGTTGTGTACCTGAGCATGAACATGGACAGATCCTACAGAAGTGTCACTCCGAGGCTTACGGAAGACACTATGCGGGAGATAGAACTGCACACAAGGTATTGCAATCCGGTTTTTATTGGCCTACTCTCTTCAAGGATGCTCGTAAGTTTGTCTTGTCTTGTGATGAATGTCAAAGAATAGGTAATATCAGTAAACGTCAGGAAATGCCTATGAGTTATTCACTTGTTACTGAACCATTTGATGTTTGGAGTTTGGATTATAGGGGACCTTTTCCAAAGTCCAACGGGTATACTCATATTCTAATTGTTGTTGATTACGTTACTAAGTGGGTAGAAGCTATTCCAACTAGTAGTGCTGATCATAACACCTCTATTAAGATGCTTAAAGAAGTTATTTTCCCTAGATTTGGAGTCCCTAGATATTTAATGACTGGTGGTGGTTCACATTTTATTCATGGTGCTTTCCGTAAAATGCTTGCTAAGTATGATCTCAACCATAGAATTGCATCTCCTTATCATCCTCAGTCTAGTGGTCAAGTAGAGTTAAGTAATAGAGAAATTAAATTAATTTGCAAAAGACTGTTAATAGGTCTAGAAAGAATTGGTCTAAGAAACTTGATGATGCACTGTGAGCTTATAGAACTGCTTATAAAAATCTCATGGGCATGTCTCCGTATAAAATGGTTTACGGTAAAGCATGTCATTTACCTATTGAGCTAGAGCATAAGGCTTATTGGGCAATCAAAGAGCTCAACTTTGATTTCAAACTTGCTGGTGAGAAGAGGTTATTTGATATTAGCTCACTTGATGAATGGAGAACTCAGGCATATGAAAATGCCAAGTTGTTTAAATAAAAAGTTAAGAGGTGGCATGATAAAAAGATACAAAAACGTGAGTTCAATGTAGGCGATTATGTCTTGCTACACAATCCTCGTTTAAGATTTTTTGCACGCAAACCTCTCTCTAAATGGGAAGGACCTTACATTGTTGAGGAAGTATATCGTTCCGGTGCCATAAAAATCAACAACGTGGAAGGTAATTTTCTGAGAGTTGTAAATGGGAAAGAATCAAGCATTATATCTCAGGTACTCCCATAAATGTTGAAAGCAATATTATTAATACCATAACTTCAGAGGAGTACATAAGGGATATTTACCAGCTTGTTTCAGACTCCAAGAACGAAGAGGTATGTGATACGGTAAGTAAATCGACTCCAAAACTTCTCCAATAGCAATTTTTCTCCATTTCGGAATATTTAGAAAAATAGAAAATTTTAAAGTAGTCCGGAAAGCGCACGAGGAGGTGACGAGCCTGCCAGGCGCGCCCCACCCCCCTGGGCGCGCCTAGGGACTCGTGAGCACCTCGTGTGTCTCCTGGACTCCGTTTTCTTGTGGAATACTCCTTATGGTCGGTAAAAATTCATTATATAATCTCCCAAAAGTTTTGATCCCCGTATCACGCAAATATCCTCTGTTTCTGTTTCGAGCCTGTTTTCAGCAGCGGATTTAGGGCAAGGATGTCGGCTCAGGAATCTGTCGAGTAGAACCATTTCCCTCAAGTCTATGAAGAAGTAAATGATGATTTGAAAAGGGTGGAAGTCACGGAGGCTAAGGAAGAGCTTCTGGAAGAAACCAAGGGCAAAAGTAAGGAGGAGAATCCGGCATCGGACGAAGGGCAATCTATGCTCAACAAGGAAGAAGCTGAGGAAGAGGATTTCCTCCAACCCTACCTCCACCTTCTATCCCCATCCTTCATCGAACTCTTGAGGTTATGTGAAATAACTCGTGTTCGCAATACTTACCTCAGCCGTGAAGTTATTTTGCTAGAGAAACGAATCACGGAGCTCCAAAGTATAAATCGAAGATTGATGGCCCTCTTGGAACTAAAAGACATGATTGCTTCATCACCAACACCCCCGAAGGAAGACAATTAAACACGAGTATGGGCACTCCCCTTGGCTTCTACCAAGCTTGGGGCAGTTGCCCCGGTATCGTATCACCATCACATCTTTTTCCTTTACCTTTATCTTAATTCGATCCTTTTTGGTAATATCTTTATCTAGTAGAATAAAGTTCTTAGTATGATCTAGGCTTGAGTTTTGCTTTGTGTTACCCCTAATGTAATCGAGTTTGTGAGTTATATAATAAAGAGTGTTTTAGTTAAGGGCTTTGCTTCATGCCATGATCTAAAGAAAAGAATAATAATAGAACAAAAGCATGAAAGATCATGTGATGATCCTATGGGAAGTGGTGGCTTCACATATAAAAAGAATGTTGATTGAAACTTGTTGTGGGTGGACAAACGTAGACCTCGGTCATTGTTGCAATTAACAGGAAGTAATAAAGAAAGCGAGGTCCACATATAAATATATCATCTTTGACACTGTCTATGATTGTGAACACTCATTAAACTATTACATGGTGAGAAGTAGATGTTGGACAAGGAAGACAACATAATGAATTATGTTTGCTTGGTTCCGAACAATGTTATATGACTAGACATCCCTTAGCATGTGACGCTTTCTTCCACCTCATATTAGCCAAAACTTCCGCACTAAGTAGAGATACTACTTGTGCATCCATAAACCCTCAACCCAGTTTTGCCATGAGAGTCCACCATACCTATCTATGGATTGAATAAGATCCCTCAAGTAAGTTGTCATCGGTGCAAGCAATAAAAATTTCTCACTAAATATGTATGATCTATTAGTGTGTGGAAAATAAGCTTTTGTACAAACCTGTGATGAGGAAGACATAAAAGCGACAGACTGCATAATAAAGTTCTTTATCACAGGAGGCAATATAAAGTGACGTTCCTTCACACTAAGAGATCACACATCCAAACCTCAAAAGCGCATGACAACCTTTGATTCCCTCTGCGAAGGGCCTATCTTGTACCTTTACTTTTTATCTTTAAAAGAGTCATGGTGACGACACCAATTCCTTATTTCGCTGTTATCTTGGCAAACGTCATGTGTTAGGCAAAGATCTATATTCATATATCAACTTGGAAGTAAGTAATCATGAATTATTATTGTTGACATTACCCTTGAGGTAAATAGTTGGGAGGCGAAACTATAATCCCCTATATTTCTGTGTGTTCAACTGAAAATTTGATCTCATGAGTACCGCGTGAGTTTTAGCAATTGTAGAATACTAAAAGATGATTGAGTATGTGGATTTGCTTTACAAGCTTTATTTGACTCTTTCCGATGTTATGATAAATTGCAATTACTTCAATGACTAAAGACTATTGGTAGTTAATTCTCAATAAGGTTCTTGATCCGTACTTTAACATTGTGAAGGAATTGTCACTTTAGCATCAGAGATTATATGACAATATTTTTGTTCTAAATATGATCATGATGCCTGCATGTGTGTATTTTATTTTATCGACACCTCTATCTCTAAACATGTGGGCATATTTATTGATCTCGGCTTCCGCTTGAGGACAAGCGAGGTCTAAGCTTGGGGGAGTTGATACGTCAATTTTACATCATGCTTTTATATTGATATTTATCGCATTATGGGCTGTTATTACACATTATTGTTCAATACTTATGCCTTTTCTCTCTTATTTTATAAGGTTTACATGAAGAGGGAGAATGTCGGCAGCTGGAATTCTGGGCTGGAAAAGGAGCAAGTTTGAGATACCTATTCTGCACAACTCCAAAAGCCATGAAAATCATCGAGGAATTATTTTGGAATATATAAAAAATACTGGGCGGAAGAAATACTAGAGGGGAGCCACCAGGAGGTCACGAGCCTGTGAGGGGCGCCCCACCCCCTTGGGCGCACCTAGGGGGCTCATGGGCCCCCTGTTACCCCTTCAGCTCCATCTTCTGCTATAAGGAGGGTTTCATCCCAGAAAAAATCAGGAGAGTGCTTACGGAAGAAACGCCGCCGCCATGAGGCGGAACTTGAGCAGAACCAATCTAGAGCTCCGGCAGGGCCGTCCTGCGGGGGAAACTTCCCTCCCGGAGGGGGAAATCGTCGCTATCGTCATCACCAACTCTCCTCTCATCGGAGGGGACTCATCTCCATCAACATCTTCATCAGTACCATCTCATCTCCAAACCCTAGTTCATCTCTTGTACCCAATCTCCGTCTCGCAACTCCGATTGGTACTTGTAAGGTTGCCAGTAGTGTTAATTACTCCTTGTAGTTGATGCTAGTTGGACTATTTGGTGGAAGATCATATGTTCAGATCCTTAATGCTATTCAATACCTCTCTGATCATGAACATAATTATGCTTTGTGAGTAGTTACGTTTGTTCCTGAGGACATGGGATAAGTCTTGCTATAAGTAGTCATGTGAATTTGGTATTCGTTCGATATTTTGATGTGTTGTATGTTGTCTTTCCTCTAGTGGTATTATGTGAATGTCGACTACATGACACTTCACCATTATTTGGGCCTAGAGGAAGGCATTGGGAAGTAATAAGTAGATGATGGGTTGCTAGAGTGACAGAAGCTTAAACCCTAGTTTATGTGTTGCTTCACAAGGGGTTGATTTGGATCCAGCAGTTTAATGTTATGGTTAGACTTTGTCTTAATTCTTTGTTCGTAGTTGTGGATGCTTGCGAGAGGGGTTAATCATAAGTGGGATGTTTTTACAAGTAAGGACAGCACCCAAGCACCGGTCCACCCACATATCAAACTATCAAGGTAGCGAACGCGGATCATATGAACTCTCTAGGCCCCTGTGGGAGAACCGGGCCGGTGATGACGAGCTCTGTCTCCGGTCCCGGGACCTCCCTGCTGAGGATCTGGGTAGGGTCGTGGCGATCTTGCTGGGTGGCGACCCTGGTGGCCTTCCTGGGGCCCTGGGTCCGTTGTACCGTCGCGACGATCGGGCCGACCTGTTCGCCGCAAGGCCTGTCTTCAATGAGCGGGGGATCCTCCCGGTTGAGGGCTCGGGTCCAGTAGCGGTGTTGTCCGGCGACACTTTCGGTGAAGGGCACTCAGAGAAGACTGTCGACGACCGCCCGACAAAGGCGCCTCTCCTATCTCAATCCGTCCTTCTACGCGAGATGGAAGGTGATGATGCCACCGGCGCGGCCCCTGCTGGGGCCTCCTCGCGCCCGACCAGGACCCCCAGGGGGCCCGCGTCGACTCAACGTGCCACGCGGTCTGCGTGCATGCTCGCCTCCGAGAAGCTCAGGGCTGAACCGTCCCCAATGCATCCGCCTCTACTGGTGAGAAATCTGAGGTGTCGGGCTCTCCCCCTCCATGGGGGGCCTGTCTCCTCTGTTGTCACGGGCGCGGAAAGGAGCAAGAGGTGGCGCGATGTCAAAGAGTAAGTTACTCGCCTTGGCACACCTCGCGCGCCCGTTGTCCACGCTCGGCTGATTCCCTTTCTGCGTCGTGTTCAGGGATGTCGTTTCGTCGGGGGCGAAGAAGAAGAAGAAGACATGCGTCAAGCCAAAGGTGACTCGTGACGCACCGCCATCCCTCTCTATCGTCTCACCGCCTGCCAATGGGGAAGGGGAGGCTCGCGGGGTGATCTCCAAGACCTTTGTTGTCGGGCCCCATGAGCCCCCGAAGCGTCCTGAAGCGATCGTGGAGGTACCGCTGCCTGAGGGACAAACTCTAGACGGCCCTCGATCTTCCGATGCGCCGATGCTAGGGACCCCCGATCCGCCCTTGGAGCCCTTTTTCTTATGGCGCTGCCTCCTTGACGGCACCACCCGTGATAGCACTAGAGAATCTTCAGGAGAAGGTCCAGAAGACCTCGGTGTCCACCTAGGGGCGTCCTGAATGCGGCCTTCACTGCCCTGGGCAGTCTCGCAACCGGGATGGGGAAGGCCAAGAGGGAGGCAGAGTCTGCCCGCACCGCGTGTGAGAAGGCGCTGGAGGAAGCCAAGGCGGTTGTCGAACGTTGCGAAGAGGTGGAGGCCCGCCTGCATACCCTTTGAGGGGAACAGGTCAAGCTAGCCGAGCAGTGTCGCCTGCAGGAGGAGGGACTTAAGGCCCTCGAGGCCAAGCTCACCGCCCGGGAGGAAGAGCTGTCCCAGGAAGTGAGTTCCCTGGGCACAAAGCAGGCGTGCTTGGGAGAGCAGGAGAAGGAGGCCGCCTCGAGGAAGGCCCTCCTTGATGCCCATGAGAAAGCCCTCGTCGCGGACAAGGATAAGAAGGCCGCGGAGCTAGCCTACTTCCCTGACATCGAGCTCAAGCTTCGCATGGCGCTCCGCTCCCTCCGCCAGGACGGGTTCGACGAGCCTCTGGCCACTCCGGAGACGACTTTGCCACGCTCGCGAAGGGGCTCGTCGCGGTGTTGGACGGTGCCGTCGTGCAGGTGGATAAGATCTTGGACAACGAGAGTCGTGACCTCTTCTTTGCGGCTGCGACACGCGTCTTCAGCCACCTTCATCTTCATGAGCCGGGACTTGACCTCAGCTTCGTGATCCTGCCGGTCCCGGCTGAGGCCCGCGACTGCACCGCGGAGGCGGTGAAGGGCCCCGTGGAGGTGTTGGTGAGGAGGTTCGCCCGCGTCGCAGCTCCTTCATCTCCAGGTGCCACTGACACCGACGACGAGGAAGACGATGCTTCTGACGTCGACGACCAACCCCCTGGAGAGGGGGCGACCGGTGGCAGCTGCTCCTGATTTCTTATCCTTGTCTTTTTCCTGCAATGCACATCCTGCCTCGTGGAGGCGTTAAACTCATTTGTGTTTTCATGAACTTGGTCAATGTTCGTAATAACTGAATGCTTGGATGTTTTCTTCACCTTGTTCATGTCATGTTTGTTGTGTTACTCTACGTCGGCAGAGCCCGCCCCGCGCGTAACTTCCCGTGATAGAGCCAACCAGAAACCAAGGACTACCCAAAATGGGAAGGGGCTACGAGCATTGTTAAGCTCCTGAGTCGCGATGCTCAGGAGTCCCCCTTGACACGCGAGCTGCCCTCATGAGGAGAACATGGCGATGATTTCGAAACATCAGAACACCTTCAGAATTCTGCATCAGCAGGGCCCGCCCCGCGCGTACCTCCCCGCGATTGAACCGACCAGAAACCAAGGACGGCCCAAAGGAGGGAGGGGCTACGAGTACAGTTACGCCCCTGAGTCGCGATGCTCAGGGTCCCCCTTGACGTACGATCGACTCTGGCGTTCTTCCTAAGGTATTTGAAGTGGTTTGTCGAGCGCACCAGGCTCTGCATCGGCAGGTCCCGCCCCACGCGTACCTCCCCGCGATTGAACCGACAGAAACCAAGGATGGCCCAAAGGGGGAAGGGGCTACGAGCATAGTTAGGCCCCTGAGTCGCGATGCTCATGGGTCCCCCTTGACGTGCGAGCGGCTCCAAACCTTCGGTTGTGGGCCCCCGCACAAGGCGTGGGTGTAGTCGTAGGTGGACCGAGTCGGCTTCCTTATCAGCTGAAGGCTCAGCCATTGGCGGGCTATGTTGATGCCAGCTGCGGGCATAGTCATTGGCGGACTACGTTGGTGCCAGCAGCGGGCGCAGTCATTTGCGGACTGTGTTGGTTTCCGCCGTCTTCTCCCCAGCACGGAGCATAGGGCTGCCACTAGGCATGGGATGGACCCCTCCGCGTTCTCGGGGGGGTGGCTGGGTATATACAGTCTCGACTTGTTATTGCGTGAGAGTGTCACAGTGGGGTGTATATGGGAGGTCACGAGGACGCTGCGGGACTCGCGAGTGTCCCTACCCCCGAGTCATTGGTAGACTGATCTTCTCCCCAGCATGGAGCATAGGGCTGCCACTAGGCGTGGAATGGACCCCTCTGCATCCTCGGGGGGCCCTGGGCGTATACAGCCTCAGCTCGTTATTACGTGAGAGTGCCACGGTGGGGTTGTATCTCGGAGGTCGTGAGGACGCTTTGACCTCGCGAGTGTCCCTACCCCGAGTCATTGGTGGACTGAGTTGATTTTGTTTGGGTTATTGGCAAACCCAACTGCCTTTTTCTTCTTTGGGAGTGAGGCTAAGTATCTTCTGCCTCGGGAGGCCTGCAAGGATAAACTTTGACCGGAGCCCCCAAGCGGGGGGGGGGGGGGGCGCCCGACGGAACAAGCAAGGTGGGACATTAGGGTTGCAAATAGGTCAGACCAAAAAAACTAAAATATGCGTAAACGAAAGTAGCAGCCGGGGGCGTGCCCTGAGCTCGGGAAGGCCGTATGGCCCCGGGGGCGTCGTCAGACTGGGTGAGTTAAAAAGTTACCTGGAAGCAGCCGACAAAAAGTCACCTGGCGGTCATCTTGGTTGCGAGCGTGGTTATGCAGATGCGGGGCCAGTCAACCTTGCCGACTACGGCGGCTGCGATAGGTGGCGCAGGGTAGTCCCCACGTCGCACGGCTTGGGCCTCTCGAAATTCTTTGATTGTTGTGATTACGGACTCACGGGAGTTGGGTGGACGCGCTCTGGAGTGCACCCTTGGGATGTGCTAGAACACCACACCCGCCTCACTGGTCAGGCCAGGGACCTCCTCGGTGGGAGCCCCGAGCCCTAACCCAAGGGGGGCGTCGAGTGCGCCTTCCTATGCGATGAAGAGCATGGCCCCGTCCCCGGGCACGGAGCCCGAAGCCCTGAGGCGCTCTGTGGGGACGAGTTCCTTCTTCTTCTTGCCTGGGGCCTTGCGAGGTAGCCCGTCTTCTTCGTCGTCCGAGCGCTCCACTGCCATCGCGCGGTAAGCGCGCTCCAGTGTACATACGGCATCCTTCTCGTAGCATGCAATGGTGATGACACCGCCGCTCCCTGGCATCATGAGGACGTTGTAACCATGGTGGATCACTGTAATGAACTTGGCGAGTGCCGGGTATCCGAGGATTGCGTTGTATGGCAGGTGAATGTGCGCGACGTCGAAGACGATGACCTCAGTGTGGTAGTTCTTATGCTCGCCGAAGGTGACGGGCAGATGCACCTGCCCGATGGGCACAGTGGACCCCTCCATGAATCTTGAGAAGGGCTTGGTCGGCATGAGTTGTTCGTACAGTAGCTGAAGTTTCTCGAAGGTCTCGATCGAGAGGATGTTGAGCCCTGCTCCACTGTCGATGAGGGTCTTGGTGACGAGGACGTTGCTGATGGTCGGGGTGCACATCATTGGGAGTTTACCGTCCATGAATGAACACCTGAGCTGGTCACTTGGGTCGAAGACAATGCTGGTCTACGACCAGTTGAGGGGCCGCATTGCTTCAGGCCTTGGGAGAGCGGTATTCACCTCCCGGGCAAACTGCTTGAAGGCGCGGTTGGAGGCCGGGGTCTGGCCACCGCCCAGGATGGAGGCCACCGCCCTGATCTCCTGGAAGCCCCCAGCCCCATCGTCCTGTCTGTTGATGTCAACTGTTCTTCCCCTTTGCAATGGCACCAGAAGAATGTTGTTAGCACTCTCCGGAAATCGAAACTAGAAGAATGTTGTTGACGGCCCACAAGCGCATGGGATCGTAGCAGTTTTCGAGGGTAGAGTAATCGACCCAACTTTGTTGATTCGAACGACGAGAGGTGAGAGAATACTCTCAAGTATTAGCAGCTGAATTGTCAGATTCAACCACACCTGAAATATTAGTATCTGCAAGCAAAGTTGTAACAGCAAAGTAGTATGATAACAACGGTGTCAGAAACGATCTGTTGACGGCAGACTATTCCTAACGATTGTATCAATGGCGCCAAGTTGCCTCGTTGATGGCAGTTGTCAGTTCCCGTCAACGACCAGCGAACCAAAATTGTAGCAAGTAGCAGCAGTGTAACGAGCAATAGCAGCGGCAAGGAAAATCAGTAGTGACAGCAGTGGCAAGTAGCAACAGTAGCAAGCGACAGTAGTAGCAACAGTAGCAGCAGAGCAAGACATGTAACAGCAGCAGAGCAAGACAAGTAACAGCAGCAGAGCAAGAAACGTAACAGCAGCAGTAGGACAAACTCGTAGGCAATGGGTCGGTGATTTGTTTGGATGATATTCATCATGCAACAGTTATAACACGGAGAGATATGTGGCTAGCTCCCGTTCGTCAATGTGATGTAGGCATGCATTCCGTGTGTCGTCATACGTGCTTAGGGAAAAGAACTTGCATGACATCTATTATCCATCCCTCCCGTGGCAGTGGGGTCCAAAAGGAAACTACGAGATATTAAGGTTCTCCTTTTAATAAAGAACTGTACCAACGCATTAGCACTTCGTGAACACATGAACTCCTCAAACTATGGTCATCACCGAGAGTGGTTCCGGTTATTGTCACTTCGGGGTTGCCGGATCATAACACATAGTAGGTAACTACAACTTGCAAGATCGGATCTAAAACACACATATATTGGTGACAACATAATAATTTCAGATCTGAAATCATGGCACTCGGGCCCTAGTGACAAGCATTAAGCATGGCAAAGTAGTAGCAACATCAATCTCAGAACATAGTGAATACTAGGGATCAATCCCCATCAAAACTAACTCGATTACATGATAGATCTCATCCTACTCATCACCGCCCAGCGAGCATATGAATAGATTACTCACGAACGACGAAGAGCTTCATGGAATTGTATAGGGAAGAAGGTTGATGATGATGATGGCAACGATTTCCCCTCTCCGGAGCCCAAGACGGACTCCAGATCTGCCCTCCAGATGAAGAACACGTGGTGGCGGCGCCTCCGTATCGTGAACGCGGCGAAAACTTCTCTTTTTATTTTTTTCTGGGACGAAAGGGGACTTATAGACCTGAGGTTGGGGGCGGCACAAGCCTGCCCACCGCCACCAGGGGGGTGGCGGAGCCAGGGCTTGTGGCCCACTGGCCCACCCCCTCAGGTGAAACTTGGCGCAGATATTTTTTATATTTTCCAAAACTGCTCCCGTAAATTTTTAGGATGTTTGGAGAACTTTGATTTCTGGACAAAAATAACACCAAGGCAATTCTGCTGAAAACAATGTCAGTCCAGGTTAGTTATATTCTGATCATGCAAATTAGAGTCCAAAAAAAGGGCAAAAGAGTTTGGAAAAGTAGATACGATGGAGACGTATCACCTGTCTTCATTCCTTCTCCTGGGTGGCGGGGGGCAACCCAGCCTCACAAGGACAAGCCTCACGAGGCGGACCGCGTCGTTACCCCTCCTGAGGGTTATTGCGCCAGCGGTCCTCCTAAGGCTGTTCATGCCACCCCTGGTGCGGCTCACTTGTCATCCGAGCGGACCCCACTGCGGCCTCCTCTGTGCACGGGGCCCTTGTCGAACCGTCCGGGGAGCCTGCTAAAGTGCTCGGCGCGGACGAGGCGGAGCTCTTGACACTCAGAGGTATCATGGGCGTTGGTGCCATGGAAGATGCATGTTGGCCCTCCTCCGGACGGGCGCTCTCCCCCTCGGACATGTTTCGCTTCGGGCTCGGCGGCGAGCACCACCGGAGCCTTGCGTTTCACCTCCTTGGCCTTGGCCTTCTTCTCTTCTAGGTCCACCGCCTGGGGCCCGAGGAGTTACACGCGCTCTTCTTCAGCCTTGGCGCATTTCCTTGCTAAGTTGAACATCTCCAGTGCAGTGCTCATTTCATCGTTCATGGCGAGCTCCTCCTTCATCTTGAGGTCGGTGACTCCGTCGGAGAAAGACGAGATGACGGCTTCGTCCAATGCCTTGGGGATCTTGAGGCGCATGACTGTGAAGCGTTGTATGAACTTGTGTAGGGTCTGCCCCTCCTGCTGCTTGACGCGCCGCGGGTCGTTCATCGTAGGAGCGTGGTCGCGGGTGCTCTGGAAGTTTGCGATGAAGCGTTCGCGTGGATCGTCTCAGGAGGTGATGGACGCCTTTGGGAGGTTGATGAGCAAGGAGAGTGCGGCGCCCTTGAACGCCATGGGGAACCAGTATGCCATGACCTTGTCACCTCCTCCTACCGCCCTGATGCTCAGCGTGTAGAGTTGGAGGAAGTCAGCTGGGTCTTGGGTGCCATTGTAGCGCGGAGGCAGGTCGGGCTTGAACTTGCAAGGCCACGCAGTTGGGTAGAGCTCAGGGGCGATGGCGAGGCTCCCCACTGGCCCAACGAGTGTAGCATGCACGGGGGCGACCTGGTCCCGCTGCTCCAACGGGTCTGCTACGGGCGGGCACGCTCGCGGTCTGGCTTGCAGCGTCGGGAGCACGCGCATGTCGAAGCGTGGTTGAGGGACCACCTGGCAGCTCGCTTCGTCCCCTGGCCTTGCCCTGGGCTCGCAAGGTCGGTCGCGGGGGCGCGCTACCTGCCTGGGCTCGGGGCGCACATCACGCCGCGGTGGTGGGGGTGGCGCATCTTCCTCTTCATTGTTCGCGTGGGACGGTTGGGTCCAATCAAACAAGAGAGTGCTGCAGAGTCGCCGCCGACGGTGACGACCTCCTTGATGCGCTGGAGTCAGTCGTTGTGGCGGGCCGGTAGCGGAGTAGCTCGGTGGCCATGGCTAGCGCGCGCCGGCCGTGTGGCACCTCCGGTCGAGCATGTGAGGCTGACGCGGAGGCCCTGGCGAGCGATGGGGTGGCGGTGCGGCCGTCGGGGTGCTCGGTAGCCAGCTCGGAGGAACCCTGCTGTTCTTGAACTTCGGGGCCGGTGGCGGCGTTCACCACGGGCGATGGTGACCGGCGCGCGCAGGCGGGGCCTGCGGGTGCCGTCTGAGCGACGCGGGCGGCGCGGCGTTTGGCACGGGCCCGGTGAGCGTCGGCCATCAGAGCAACGGAACCTGGCGAAGGCAGAGCTTGGAGGAAACCCTGACACACACCCTACATGGCACGCTAAATGTCGGATTTCGGGCTCCGCAGAACCCTAAAGATTCGAACTCAGGGGCGTGTATGAAGATCTCTCCCTGCCTAACCTCGCCTAGCTCGCTACTCAATGGGAACGACGAAGGACTCACTCGATGGTGAGAGGAACATAGAACACAATAGTTTACCCAGGTTCAGGCCACAGCGAAGCATAAGACCCTACTCCTGCCTTGGTGGATTGCCTCTCGGGGAAGTGCTCTCGAGCCTCTGGAGGCTGGGTGGCTTTGTGTGTTGTTCAAGGGTGAGAATGAACTGACCCCCTTACGAAATAAGCTACCCTCTCTATTTATAGTGGAGGCCTGGGTCCTCTTCACTCATCGTTTCGGTGGGAAGGGATCCCACAACGGCCAATTTTGAAGGGAACGGGGGAACATGCTCCCCTGCCCAAAGGTGGTCTTTGCCTGCAAAGTAGCTACCCGCGCTGGAGGGACGGGCCCGTGGGTGATGTCCCTGCTGGCGGGCGGCGGTGGCTTTGTTGCACCAGATAGGAAACCTTTGGAAGGTGCCTTTGGGACCCGGGTACATCCTTGCCCCCTTTGCACTAAAGGGGAAACTGCTCTTTCCTGCCGTCTGTTGTTCGCATGTCCTTCCCTTGCGTCACCCCTGACTCCTGAGGTCGGGCCTCGCCTCGGAATATCCGCCGCTCTGGAGGGGTCCTGAGGAGGCCCCCTACGGGTCTTGACGTTGTTCCTCCTCATGAGGCTTGGCCCCTCACGAGGGCCTTGCCTTGAGCGGTGCATGTCCTGTTGGTTTGCTTGACAAGGCGGGCCAGCCCTGGGCCACACGCATGTAGGTCTGGGTACCCCCATTCCCAGAACGCCAACACTGTCCGACCAGCGATGTCCGCGAATTGCTTGGCGCGCTGGGATGCCATTAGTCTGGCGTGCAACCCCTCGTCCTGGGCGACCTGCACAATGACGGTCGCCTCCTTGACCTGCTGCTGCAGCGACGCCAGCTCCGCCTTGGCCTCCACCTCGCCCAGGCGGGCGGCGTGGAGGGCGGCCTTGGTGCTCTCAAGCTAGGCCCTCAACCCCTCCACCTCCTCTTGGAGCTCGCAAAGCTTGGGCTTCTTGGAGGATGCACGCTGGAGAAGAAGGGAGATCAACCACCAAGCAGCAGTAGAAGCAACATGTAAAGGAGACGCAACAAGAGACTTACTCGTCGGCCATAGCCCAGCAGCGATGGACGCGCGGAGGGCCCGAGGGCCCTCCGCCGCTGCCCCCAGAACATGAGGATTAAAGCCAAGAATATGCATTTTCATCTTATGCTTCTGTCGATGTTCTGGGAATGGGGGTACCCAGACCTGCCTGCCTGTGGCCTAGGGTTGGCCCACTTCATAAACATAAGATCAACTGGCACAGCACCACCCAGGATAAGGCCCTCGCGAGGAGGAGCGGCATCAAGACTCGGAGGGGGCCTCCTCAGGACCCCTCCAGAGCAGCGGATATTCAGAGCTGAGGCCCAACCTCAGGAGTCAAGGCTGACGCAGAGGGAGGATAGGCGAGCAGCAGGCAGCAGGCGGTGCAGTTTCCCCTTTGGTGCAAAGAGGGCAAAGGCGAACGCTGTTTCCCAGGGCATCTTCTAAAGGTTCCCCATCTAGTGCAACAAGACCATGGCTGCCCGCCGGCAGGATGGACGTCGTCGCTGCGCCCGCCCCTGCATCGCAAGCAGCTACTTTGCAAGCGAAGACCACTTTTGACAAGGGAAGCATGTTCCCTTGTCCCCCTTTGAAATTGGCAATTGTGGGATCCCTTCCCGCCGAAACGATGAGGGAAGAGGACCCGGGACTCTACTATAAATAGAGAGGGTAGGATATTTCGTAGGGGGTGGGTTCATTCTAACCCTTGAGCAACACACAAAGCCACCCAGCCTCCGGAGGCTCGAGAGCACTGTACTAGTTCATCCACTAATCTTCTCGTGAGGCAATCCACCAAAGCAGGAGTAGGGTTTTACGCTTCGCAGTGGCCTGAACGTGCGTAAACTGTTGTGTTCCGTGTCTTCCTCACCTTCGAGTGAGCTCTTCGTTGTTCCCATCGAGTAGAGAGCTGGGCAAGGTTAGGCCGTGAGAGAACTTCATACACGCCCCTGAGTTTGAATCCTTAGGGTTTTGCGATGCCCGTAATCCGACATCTTCCAACTAGCAAAATTAGTGCCATCGAAATATGGACCTCTACGATGATAATTTCCCTCACTAGACGCCATACTCTCCTAGGTTGTGAAACCAATGCAATGGAGACCAAAGCTCAAATACCACTTGTAGGATCGAAAGTATGTCTAGAGGAGGTGATTAGACTACTTGACAAGATAAAAAATAGCCGTTCCCCAATTTTAGTTGAGAGGCAGCTTTGGTAGTTATAGCAAATCAAGTACACCCTACACATGCAGTTCTAAGAGTGTAGCAGCGGAAAGTAAAACATGCAAGTATAAAGTAAAGGAGTAAGGTAGGGAGATCAAACGCATGAGGATGACACGATCATTTTTGGCATGGTTCCGATAGGTGGCACTACCATACATCCATGTTAGTGGAGACTTCAACCCGCGGAGGGTAACGGCTTCGAGAGTCCACGGAGGGCTCTATCCACAAGGGGTCTATGAAGAAGCATCCTTGTCTATTCCACCACGTCTTCCGCACACGAAGGACTAGCCTTACTCACAGTAGATATTCACGAAGTAGGCGATCTCCTTGCCCTTACAAACACCTTGGTTCAACTCTACAACACGAAGTAGGAGGCTCCCAAATGACACCTAACCAATCTAGGAGGCACCACCCTCCAAAAGGTAATAGATGTGGTAGACCAATGAACTCCTTGCTCTTGTGCTTCTTAAGATAGTCTCCTCAACACAAAATCACTCTCTCACAGAATATGCATGGGTAGGAGAGATTGATTTGGTGGAAATTTGTTTGGGGAGGCTAGAGATCAAGTTTCAAATGGTTGGATTGGAATATCTGGCAATAAAGTGTGTGTTCTGAGTGCTTCTTCCATGACTGAGAGGTGGGTGAAGGGGTATATATAGGCAACACACAAAATAAAACCGTTACACCTAAAGTGGCAAACTCGGTGACACCAAAGTCATAAACTCGATGGTATCGATTCACACAAAGGCGGTAACTTTTGAATCTCAGTAGGACCGATATACACAACTCGATGGCACCAAAAAGGTAGCTAATGGTTAGATGGCCAAACTCGATGGCACCGATACTCAAACTCAGAAATTCCAATTTTGTGTACCGAGGCAACAAAATGTTGGTCACGCAAACTCGGTAGCACCGATATGGATTCCGTTGCACCAATTTGGTGGGAATGGCTAGGGTTTTTGTTTGAGGTCAAACTCGATGGATCTGAAATGTGAAAGTTAGTGACACGAAATTTGAGTATGTGGAATTGGACAGAATGGTTATGTGGGAAAATGACTGTGTATTTTGGTGCATAACTTTGAACACTATGTGCAATCAGTTCATTTTACTACCTCACCCCCTTTTAATAGTATTGGCTTTCCTATGGAACCAAAAGTGATTTCTCACAAATATAAAATGAAGAGTCTTCTAGCTGAAGCTTGAGCCAATCTTACTCCTTTCTTGCATCAAGGGGCATATCCACATAAACCTTTAGCCATATCACCTTTTGAACTTTTCTGAAATATACTTGGAAAACATATTAGTCCAATGATACATATGTTGTGATCAATTATGAAAACCACCGTAGGGAGCAATTGTGCTTTCACTTGGCAAAAAGGCACCGCCTCATTACCGGTTGCTTAAACAGACCGGGGCTTCAAGTGGACTACCAAGGCCAATGCGTCTCTAAAAAAATAAAAACATCATTGGCCACCAACCCTATCCTATCCGCTCCTTACGCTAGTGAATCAATGTTGCTATGCATTTCGGCAACCGACCAGGTGGTAAGTGATGTCCTTGTCGTCGAGCGTCACATGGAGGGCCACGAGCTAAAGGTACAAAAGGCTGGTTTACTATGTTTCTAAGGTACCCACCCCATGTATAACGAGGTACCCACATTACAAGAAGATAGTGATGTAGTTTTTATGGCATCCCAAAAAATTTAGCATTACCTTGAAGAGTGTTGTATAAGTGTGGCCTCAGAAGAACTATTAAATGACAAAATCAATAATTAGGATGCCACCATATGGATCACAAAGTAGTTCATTGAGGTCCCTCCTATCGAAATCATGTATCGGCCATGTCGGGACAATAAATCCTAGGTGTTGGCCCATTTTTCGCCAATGGATAGAAGTCGATCTCCCTAAAGAGCATGCGGCTTATTCCAATTGGATGATGTACTTCAATGGCTCCAAAATTCTTGCGGAATGAGAGGTTGGGGTGGTCTTCATCTTGCCCACTGCTGACATCTTGAAGTATGTACTCCAAATCATGTACATCGACTTAAATAATGTGGCAAAATAAGAGGCACTACTCCATGGACTGTGTATGTCAGTCTCTATGGGTATTCAATATCTAGAGGTTCGAGCTGACTAGAACCATGCAGTCTCTCAGATTAACTATTACTTTGATGCCAAAGACCCAAAGATGACAGCGTATTGGAATGTGGTAATAACTATGTCGACTGGGTCCGAGGGCCTAGAATTTCACCACATCCAGCGCGCCAGTAACAAGACCAAATGTATATTGTCCAGGATGGGAGAAAGGCATGAGTCGGTACCCTAGAACACCATCCTTTGATGGTTGTTCAAAAAGTCTGTCAAGTGGCAGTACGATACCGACCCACGCAAGCCAACTGAGGAAGCGACATCCGATTTAATCACCCCACTTGCCATAGAGCGGGCCGAGTAAATAGTTGGGGGCTTGGAGCTTGAGGAAACTTTCGCAACCCATGAAATTATGGCACTGATTGCGCCATGGACCAACCGCTCCTCACATACTTGATATGCAAGGATTTTTTCCAAGATCCAGATGGAAGCAAGGTGAATTGTTTGACGATGAGCCGCCTATACCGTCCATGAAGGAGAACTCTACAAACGTAGTGTCACCTGTGTGTTTCAATGTTGCAATTCTGAAGTGGAAGGGAAACTTCTCTTTCAGAGATTCATTCTAGTAGTTGTTGGTGTCATGCAGCTCCTCGGACCTTGGTAAACAGGGCATTCCGAGCTGGGTTCTAATGGCCCACAACATGATCCGATGCATGAGACCTAGTAGGCAGGTGTGTCGGACGTCAACTCTTAGCTAAATGGAGCCATTTGGTAGCCACAACCCTTAAATAATCTCGATAAGCTATTCGTTTGCAATTTGGGGGTTGGACATGATCGGTCAACTCCGTTAAGTTAAAACTGCTAAAAAATACTTGTTGGTTATGGTCGACAAGTTAAAAAATGTATTGAGCAAAAATCTTCTCCGCAACCGTCTTCTCATTTGGTGGTTTGTTACATTATTTGATTCGCTTATCACTATGGTGCGTACTTACATCAAAAGTTATTGGGCACTCTGTTTGTACTAGTTATCTTGCTAGGTGCTCTGTTTGTTGATCGCCATGCCCCCCCCCCTTGCAAAAATACTCATCGCTCCTTCCCTCATTTTATTTTTCAAGTCAACAAACATACTTGATTAAATAGACAACCAAACAATATTTGCAGTTTTTAGAATAAATTCTTTGTTAATTTTTACTCACTAATTTCTTCTACTCCTTGTTAGGTTTGACACTCTTAACGAAAAGATCTATAATCGACCCCTTACATTTGTGGGTTATCAATAATTGTTACTCGAAATAGGATAATGGGTCCTAAATTCTCTATAATGACTACATGAAATCTAATCCAGTTTTTCGGTGTCGCTACCGAATGCATAGGCATTTGTTCTTGGGCATACTGAAAGGTGTGAATGAATATGATCCTAACTTCATGTTGTGGAAGGATTGCACCGGAGCACTATCATTCTATCCTCTCCAGAAATGATTTGCTGCCACGAGGATACTTGCATGTGGTACACCTGATGACCTAGAGATGCCATTGATGAGTATGTTTGGATGGGACCGAGCACATGCATTGATACAATAGTGAGCTTTCCTGATGCTATGGTGAAGGATGAGTATATTTGGATGGGACAGAGCACATGCATTTACACAATGGTGAGCTTTGTCGTTGTCATGGTGAAGGTGTTTGGACAAAGCTGAGAAGAAAAGGTATGTACTTGAGTAAATACTGAGTAAATATCAAGGATAAAGAAAAGGTACTTGCAATTGGAGCCGCAAGTAGCTTTTTTGATTTTCCCAGTTCATGCACTGGCGATGGAAGAACTATCGGTTGGGTTTGGCAGGGCAATAGCAATGTCATACGAAATAACCCACCATCATACTTGAAGCAGTGACAATAAAAGACTTGTGGATTTTTGCTCTTTCTTTCGCATATCAGGATCTCACAGCGACATTAACGCGCATTGTTGTTAGAGAAAAGGCATCGGCCGAGCCCGAGATATGGATTGAGCCTAGCCCGGCTTTAAATTAACAAATCCATCAACCGGCAAGGATTACAAGCAGACACCCATAGTCAAAGAGAAATAAAACACACAATGGAAAGATACAACAACGCTGGAAAACAACAAACTAGGCCTCACATGCTACAAACAAAGGGGATACACAATGAGGCATGAAGTCATAGAAGCCGAGGTCATCCTCCATTAACAGAGCATTGGGAACAATAACACGCTGACTGGAGAAGATAAAGGCAGATCGGCACCATCAAGGGATGCCATCATGAAGCTAGTACGGACCCTGATAGTGCACATCCAACCACATCAATCTCCAAAGGAGGCCACAACCTTCTCACCTGGATTGAAAGGCGCCACACCGTCACAAGATGGTTAAGTTCCCCAAGAACAATTGCGGATGCCGCCGGAAAATGGCCACATAAAGTAGGTTAGCACACCCTAGACGAGCCATCGATGCTACTCCTCAAGCAGAACATCACCGCCGCCCACGTCCACCAGCAAGAGGAGGAAAAGCTACAGCTAGGACGGAAGGTACCACCGATGCCACCCCCCACACCCCAACAACGACCACTAACCATCAACCTCCCAAAATGGTGCCTTCAACAAGGATACAATGTCGAGGGTGGCTCCGCCACCCAACAAGGTTAGGACTTCCGCCCGGGAGAACTCGAGAAGGAGGAGTGGGGGAATCAGACGTGTCACACACTTACAAGTATGGATAGAGCGCCCTCAATCATCGTCGTCGATGCGACCAGCCATGTCGGCCAGGGATTGCGCTTGGACTGGATTCCCCACCAATGGCACCACCAACACTTGTGAACCATGAAGTCACGGGCACACTGTATGGGAAGGTCACGCAGGGCTAGGGAGGAAGGAGCCGTCTGATCTGGCGCTAAAAGCCATCAGGGCAACCACCACACCACGCCCTTGTCCTTCAAGATCCTGCCGCCCTCATGGCCCGTACCACCGGAAACAACACCCGCAGCACCACCCACCGCTAAGCCGGTGGTGCCTCATAATAAGGGGTCGTTGCCTCCAAAGTCGAAGCCCCCCTCCCCGTGCAAAGCATGGTAGCACATGGCCCTACCGCCACCATCCTTGCAAGCGCCTAGGGCTTGCCGGCAGCAAGGCTTACGGAGAAGGCCTATGAAGGCTAGGGTAATCGCCCCTGAGTCGACCGGGCAGGGTGGCATGGGGTGGGGGAGACCGTTTCATTAACATGCATTGTTTAAAAGACTTTGTGATGGGGAGCCTCCGGAGTGCAATTACATAATCAACGGACAACTACACCACAGTTTACCTTGTCGATAGTATCTATCCTCAATGGCCAAAAATTGTGAAGACTACCGCTGAGCCCCAAGATAGCAAAGAACTCTCTTTGCCCAAATGCAAGAATGTGCTATGAAGATATGGAGAGGACATTTGTAGTGCAGATGCTTTAAGCTAAGGGTTTTATCCCAGTTGAGTGCTATTTTTTTAGAAAAGGAGGATGGCCTGGGGCCTCTTCATCTGGATGATGCATGCAGCCACTTCATTAATTATTCACAAAAACCTTACAAAATTATTGACTTTGACTACACAACGCTATTCTTGTAGACAATGATTGGACTCCGAGCGCAGAGTTTTGTAGGACAATAACAATTTTCCCTCAAGTGGATGACCTAAGGTTTATCAATCCGTGGGAGGTGTAGGATGAAGATGGTCTCTCTCAAACAACCCTGCAATCAAATACAAAAAATCTCTTGTGACCCCAACACACTCAATACAATGGCATATTATATAGGTGCACTAGTTCGGCGAAGAGATGGTGATACACGTGTAGTATGGATAGTAGATATAGGATTTTGCAATCTGGAAATGTAAAAACAGCAAGGTAGCAAGTGTAAAACAGCAAGAAAAACGTTGTATAAATGCTTAGTAATAAGGCATATGGTTAATACTTTCACTAGCGCAATCTCTCAACAATGCTAACATAATAGAATCATATGATCATCCCTCAACGTTGTAGCGACTCGACACAAAACGAGTCAAACCTCTGTGTAATTGTGCCATCCCTGGATCATTATGCTGGCACACACAGTACATCAATGTATATATAAAAGTGCAATCACATGTAAATAGCGTAAAACTGATATATATACCTCGTGAGTCTGAGCGGAGACAGTCAAACGGGAGTGGAATCCCATCAACACAAACGATAGGTTAGGTGTAGACCGTAACCCTAAATCGTAACTCTTACTCGTCGTAGAATTATGTGCAACATAAGTCGCTGCAGCCATGTAGGTCAGTACATTGAATGTACGGCAAGATCACAATAAGAGAAAACACATGATAAGACTATTTTATATGCAATAAGGCTTTGTGGCTCTATGTCTGCGTTTTTGCATAAAAGCTAGCTTTATTTTATTTTTCCTACAACAAAGGAATACTCATGAATTTTCACTATGGAGTTATCTAATATGACATGGTTCCGCCAACCGATGTCTCATAGCCCAAAATCATCATAAGTTGCCCACAATTAATTATCAGTCCGGTATAGAGAGTTCACAGATAGATCCAAGTCTAGAGGCTCAAATTGTCCATAACCGGGGACACGGCTAATCGATTAGGTTTTAAACTCTGCAGAGTGTTGTGTACTTTACCCACAAGATTCGTTCCCTCCGTGTAAGTCCTCGCACTTCTAGCTATTTGAGAACAGGACGAACGAAACATGGTCTTCCAAAGATTTCCTCTGACCACTGTCCGGGCCCATCCATCCTAACGTAGTTCTACATCTCGTAACATCGTCCTGGACAGAGTGAAAACTAATGTTAACAAAGCCAGGGCCCATAATGACTTGTGGCTACACAGGTAAGCTTCCAGGCATGAAGTATTCATCCGTCTCTTTGAGTCTGGGTGAAGCTTTCCACAAGATGTCATGGCCCTTCTCCATGCATCTCGGGTCATCCACTGGCTTCTCCAGGGTGCCCATCTAAACCATCCTTCACCCAGTAGTGTGTATTGTAAAATTGTCTCGAGTCTCGAAGTTTTGAGGTCTTGAAGATGCAGGCCTTGAAGATGCCATCATGAAGTTGTCATCTTTGACGTGGAGTCCTCCATCTCACACCACTCCCGAACACTCAGACCAACCCCGTCTACTATAGCGTAGCATCAAAATGAATAACATCCCGGGGCTTGATAACAGCGTAGTGGGTTGTCCTACCTCATGCATACTACTCAAGTACAATATTCAATAACACTACTGGAGGGATTGTTGAAAAGGTGACACAACATGCAAATAAAACATAGGTACTATATGAATGATCAAAGTGAACTTGCCTGTTAAGTTTGAAGAAGATAATATCGCTCTCAGAAAAGTAACTTGGTAGGACTATTCGTCACTCTTAGATGAAATCTATATAATCAAACATAGTATTCACATAAGCAAGCAATTCTAGCAATCAATATAGCAAACAACAATTAAAATGGATCCAAGAAATAAAAAAGAAAAATAAAATAAGAATCCAAAATAAACTTCAAAGATAACTATGGAGTTTTCTACTTCAACAACACAAAATAGTTTTCGTCCTGATTAAACTTAACGGCAAAGAAAACACACAAAAAATAAAATAACAGAAAAAATATAAAACAACTATGATAACAGAAAGTATTTTTCATAAAATTTTGTTAGCAAAAGTAACTAATCAAAAATATTTTATCAAACTCTAATTATAATCAAAATGGAGTT
Source organism: Hordeum vulgare subsp. vulgare (assembly GCF_904849725.1). Taxonomy (NCBI): domain Eukaryota; kingdom Viridiplantae; phylum Streptophyta; class Magnoliopsida; order Poales; family Poaceae; genus Hordeum; species Hordeum vulgare. The sequence continues at coordinate 414,470,422 of NC_058524.1, forward strand.
ATCCTTGAATTAAATCAAAAACAAATTTGAACTTCAATACAAATTGCTTCTGATCTAAACTAAAATCAACACCGGATAAAACTCTTAAAACAATTTATATAAAGTATTTTCAAATAGGAATTTAATTTGGCAATGAAATCAATTTCCTAGTTATTATTGAACTAGAATTGATTCCATGCAATCAAATAAAAATAAATAAAATAAAATTTTGGTGTTGTTGTTCAGAAGCTACTCTAAACTAACAGAAAACAAAATATAACTTGTCACAAGTACAAAAGAAAACAAATTAAAAACAATTAAAACAAAAGAAATAGAAATAAACATAAAAAGAACTAAAATAGATTTTGTTTTGCTTAAAACTATAATTTAAAATACTTTAAAAATTCCAAAATTGTTCCTACTTATAAACAGGATCACAACTGACTAGTAGCAAAACAATCACTCAAAAAGGTGTTTTTAAACTCAAGCTATTCAAATTCCAGTGACTTGAGCAAATTACAAAGAATTCAAATTTAAGAAGTTCAATTTGAAAACTAGTGGTATAGGAAGAAAGTAGATAATATTTGTGAGCTACTGCAAAAAGAATCAATTAAAAACTCCTAATTTCCTAAGAGAAATGCAAAATGTAAAATTAGTTTCTATTCTATTTTCAGAAGAAAAATAGAAAATAACAGAAAAATTCTAAACTACGAACATGCTACGTGGCCTAATCCTATTGTCTACGGGTGAGCGCATATTAGCTAAACAAGCAGGTGCTCACTAAATAAAACAAAGGTTGAGGCTTTCTAATTGATCTAATTTGATTGTAGATCCAGATCCAACGGTTGGGGAGGGGGGCGAGCTCACCGCGGTGGTCGAGAAGAACTCCGACGAGGGTGGCGGCGGCCGAAGCATGGAGGTAGTCGGGAGGTGGCTCCGCTGGTCTCCGGCGACAGCTGAGTAGTCCGGTCAGCTGTAGTGGGCCTCCGGCGTCGGTTGATGGTGGAGATGGAGCGAGAGAGCGAAGATGGGAAGCGCTACAAGCTCGAAGAGCTCTAGGAGAAGGCCGAGCTCCGGCGAGGTGCGATGTGGTGTTGTAGCAAGCTGTGGCACGGGGTTTTGGGCAAAAACGGAGTGCGGGGCGAGCGGGGTATTTGTAGGGGGGCTCGGGGTCGAAGAAAAGGCAAGGAGAGGGATATCATCACACATCCAAGAAGATCCGATGAGAGAAAGGAAAGAGGAGAGAGGAGGAAGAAGAGAGGCACTCTGGAGAAGGGAACGGTCGGTGGGACCCACGATTCAGAGATAGAAAGGGAGATCGCGCGAGATCGGTGACCGATCCGAAGATTGACCGGATGTAGCGAGTGAAAGATTTGGGGCGAATACTTCCTAATGGGCTGTAGTGGTTTCCTATTTAGCGCGCAATAGTTTTTCTTCTTCACATTAACCCAGACACATATGACGAAGAATTCTTCCAAGAAACACGACTGTCAAAGAAACGTTTCAAGAACCTCTCTACTTCACCCCAGAACATGGAAGTAGATAGCGACGATGAATCCGACTTCACCCCTGAGGCAGAACCAGCAGAGCTGGAACTAGAAGAGGTTACTGTTGCAGATGACGTGTTAATGCTTGACCAATTACAGAAAGGCCTTCCGCATGTTGATGCCGCTAAACCCAATGAGCACGTCATTGATGACGGCATGCGTGATAGTGATAGTGATGATGATGATGATGCATTTATTGATCTCGGAGCATATATAGACGATTCAGACGGTTATTAGTTTGTATGCATCCCAACTTAAATTATATATGTGCATATTATTATTCATGTCAGGTATTCCGGTTTTTTGTTGTACTAATTTCTTTTACTCTTTGTCATGGCACGTGTTGAAAGATGGTGGGCGGTGGTCGAGATCGCTCCGCGGGTACTTCTTTATCGGTGGCCTGCTGGAGGGGTACTTCCATTCCACCCCCAATCTCTCCATAGAGTGTTGGAAGATAGTCTGGGGAAACTCGCGGGCCCTTCTTCGTCGGTGTCGTTTCCCACCGGGAGAGGAGGTTGGGTAGGGAAGAAGGTGAAGGTACAGGACGTGGCAGCATGAGAGGTAGGTGGACTGCTACGCTGTCCTCGCCGCCACCCCTAGTTCATTCACCTGAGCATAGGACTACTTGGAGGCTACGAGGACTCCGGACTAGGAGCCTAGGATCGACGGGCCTTCGGCCCATGAGACTCTGATTCCAAAGGCTTCAGCCCATTAGACTCATGTACCAGGAGCCACGTCCTAGGAGACTCTGACCAGAGGCTTCGGCCAACAAGACTAGGGATCCACGGGCTGCATCCCAGGAGACGTCTGCATGGGGTACTTGGCCGAATCGGACCGAGGGGCTGGGTGACCATGCTGACGGTGGCGGGGATGAGTGTACTGATAGTGAGGGCGAGGTGGTTGAGGGGGTCACCGTGTACAAGCATGGTGGTACACGTCTCCCGGCTGTGATGTGCTGTTGATTAGGCATGCTGGGGATAAGTAAGTGCATTTACTATTTTTGTACCTTTTTCCTTCACATTTCTTAAAATATCTAATGCATTGACCTTGTCATAATGTAGGGGTTGGCATCACCCCCTTGGAGTCCGCAAGCCGAACACCATCCTTGGTGTGCTTTGCCGGCAAAATTTCCCGGGGTTTGTCACGTTGCCAGTTGAGGGTCAGGTTCCTTAACTATGATTTAGCTGGAAGCAATACAAGGCTTCCCAGAACTCACCGAAGGAGATGACCGATGGTGTCTTGTGCCACACGAGGGCCGAGATGGTGATCAACAGCTTTTTGGTAATTTCTCCTTTTACACAATCTAAAATTAACAATACATCTAGTTATTGTACTGATCAGTGTTGTCTCGTTTGATTGCATACCTTCTATAGGTGTGAGGAGGGATATGAGGAGGCGGCTACCAAGGTTATCGATACCAACTGCAAGCGCCTATTACAGAACTTACTCCACGAGGTTCGGGTCCATGCTATTCGAGACTACTACGCATCACGTAGTATTAAGAAGGACAAGTCATCGTGTCGTGAAAATTTTCTGAAGAAGGAGAGTACACGAAGGTAATTACCTATTCTTAAGACCCTCTACTTAGTTTCCTTGATTTTATTCGTAGGTGTAGTGCTCAAATTTGTCTTTACTAACTTGTAAGTTCCCCCGAGATGTTGTGAGGATAAGATGGATTGTTGGGAGGCATTGGTGGATGTGTGGTGCACATGCCAATGGTGCTCCGTCCATGACAATGTGAAGGGCCGGCATGACCAAATGATTGGTGTGCCACACCATCAAGGCAGCGCCAACTTATTTTAGTTTGGGCGTAACTGGGTATGTGGTTTGCTTCATGATTCGTGCAATTCATTCTTCATGCTAGCTTGAGCCCTTTACTAATACTTTGTTCCTCTCTTTTAGACGCGTCACAATAACAGGAGGTGCGGGCAGTGTAGGACCTCTATGCCCTGGCCCATACTGCCTTCTATAAGAAGGCCAAGGCATTCTTTAAGTCTGACCCCAATCCTCCAGAGAAGTTCACAAACATCTCCTCCCACAACAAGCTCGTGAGATACAAGGAGGTTGGGAAGGAGAGGAAAGGGGAGGACTTTAACCCGATCCAGGAACCTTTAGATCCACAGCTGGTGATGATATCTAGTGGCGGGAGGCCCCATGGCTCCATAGACATTGGAGATGGGCTGATATGTTGTCCTCTCACTCCCCCGGGGATCAAGGCGCGCCAAACGAGCTCTTGTCCTGAGATAAGGCCTCGTCCACAACGAGTCGATCTCGCCATTGAGGTTATTTATACAAACTCAGAAAACTTTCCTCCATTACATTGTGTGTGTGGCCATCGATGATTACAATGCTAACGAGGAGTGGTGTTGCAGGCTTCTCTTCAGAGAGAGAGGGAGCGACATCCAAGGCTGTTGTTCACGAGCTTCTAGAGGAGAGGGACCGGGTGGTGGCGGAGATGGCTTAGTTGTTGGAGGAGGGGAGGGTACGGAATAAGGCGGCTCACCGGGCCACGTACCAGCTCCTTGTGGTAAGTTTTCTTTTCATATTAGCCAAATCATGGATATAATGTTCATTTTATTACTACCTAATATGAGTGACTCTTCAAAACCAAATGTGCAGTCTATGTGCGAGAAGAACGGTCAGACCCCTCCGTCGATGCCATGCATTTATGTGGTTGGAACGGTGAGTTTCATTTGAATGGTCATTAGTTACTAGTATTAAAATTTGAGTGTCATCATTCTAACGAGACATTGCAAATGATCTTTGTTGCAGAATAACTCCCGAGACGCATTGCACAACCCTTCTCCAGGGAAACCTTCTCCATGTGAAACCGCCCAGAGAAACCCCCATATTCACATCTGTGATGACGATGATGGTAAGTTTTCTCTTGTGTTGTGCTTAACAAATGCATACTTAGCTTCGTACATGCTAGTTAGCCCTATTATGCCACATACTTATCTTATTTTCCCCAAGAAAGACATACTTAGGTAATTACCCTCCAAAATAACATAATTAGCTTATTTAGCGCATTCATGACAGAATTAGCTTAGTTAGGTAAAAAATGGCATAATAACCTTGTTTTTCTCATAAATGTCATATATTTAGCTTATTTTCCTCATCATCATCATCATCTTCTTCTTCTTCATCATCTTCTTCTTCTTCTTCTTCTTCTTCTTCTTCTTCATCATCATCATCATCATCATCATCATCATCATCTTATTATTATTATTATTATTATTATTATTGTCCTCCTTCTCCTGCTTCTTCTTCTCCTTCTCCTTCTCCTTCTTCTTCTTCTTCTTCTCCTTCTTCTTAATGTCATATACTTAGCATATCTTCCTCCAAAATGACATAATTAGCTTAGTTAGGTCAGCAAAGGCATAAGAACCTTGGTTAGCTTATAAATGACATATACTTAGCTTATCTTCCTCCAAAATAACATAATTATCTTAGTTAGGTCAAAAATGGCATAATAACCTTGGTTAGCTCATAAATGTCATATACTTAGCTTGTTTTCCTATAAAATGACATAATTAGCTTAGTTAGGTCAAAAATGGCATAATAACCTTGGTTAGCTAATAAATGTCATATACTTAGCTTATTTTTCTCCAAAATTACATAATAAGGTGAAAATGGCATGAAAAGAAAAAAATAGAAGAGGACAGAGGAGAAAAAGAAAGAATATAAGAAGAAGAATGAGCTTCTTCTTTATTTCTTCTTATTATTTTCCTTCTCTGTCTTCTTCTTCTTCTTCTTCTTCTTCTTCTTCTTCTAGTCTACTTCTTCTTCTTCTCCTTCTAACTTTCTTATTCTCATTTTGTAGATTTGATTCACTTCATGGAAGCTCGCATTGATGGGTTGCTAGTGTTTTCTTTTTGTTTTGTTTTGTATGGATAAACAGTGTGATGTTTGAAACTATGTGTATATATGGATGAACAATGTGAAGCTAGCCTATTTGTTGTCTTTCTCAATATTTTCACAATGATGTTGGATACATGGCCTATGCTTCTTCTATGATGTTTGAAACTACATACGATGTTTGAAATTATATATATCATAGAAGTATTCTGAAAATATGGGCAAATAACTGAAAACAAACAAAAAAGTAGCAATACATGCATTTTGACGTATGCGAGCGGATGACAATGGGCTTTGTGATCTGCGAGCTGATGGCAAAGGTGCCACGTGGCAGCTACTTGTGCAACCTGGGAGCAGGATGTGTGACCTATATGGTCAGTTTGCCATCAGCTAGAGCAAGACACACGGCAAAGGGGCACTTAGGAAGACAACAAAGATGCACCCAAGTAGACGGCAAAGGACACGACAGGTGCCGGCTGACGGAGCCAGTGGTGACGTCAGCTGGCAAACGGCAAAGGCTGCCGCCAGCTGGTAGGTGGCAAAGGCTCCGTTAGTCACCTAATGGAGCAGATTCTTGTCCATTGCCATCTAGCACCTTTGTTGTCTGCGGGTTTAGGCAGGCCGACGACAAAGATCTTTGCCATCCACTACGAGCCGGCAGACGGCAAAGAAAGACTTCACCGTGACTTCCAGTGCTGAAAATTTTGCCGCCGTCCATGGAGTGGACCTTTGTCGTCCACTATGGCAGACGGCAAAGAAGCTAATTCATGTAGTAAGAGTATCAACAAGTTTTATTGGCTAGGGAGAGAGATCGGGCAAAAATGGAGCTTGGAGCAATAATGGAGCTTAGGGTTAGAAAAGGTAAACGTCTCTCGGAAGAAGAACCCCTTTATATAGTGGAGAACGAATCCAACCGTTAACCACTTGCTCTGCCCACACCACAACAGTACTATCGCTCCAGGGAGCGGTACTACTAATGGTAAGAGGTAGTACTGCTCCAGAGAGAGCGGTACTACCATTAAGACATAGGGTAGCAACCTGAACGGAGGGCAGGAGCCGGCAGTACTGTCGAAGCGGTACTGTCGTTGCCAGGACCGATACTACTGCTCATAAGAGGTAGTACCGCCTCCTATATCTGCATAGGATAAGTTGCGGTCCTAGCCCAGAAGTGTCGTGGGTTTCTTGCGCGATAGTAACATGTGTTACTACTGCCCGCTGGGCGACACTACCGCCCTGTACTACCGCTCCAGAAACCACTCAGTCCGACACGAAAAGTGTCGAAACACATGACAGCGGCACTAGCCAGCGGTACAAGCTAGGCCACTTTCGCCCTGGACTGGTACTACCCCCGGCCTCGGTGGTACTCTAATGATAAGAGTTAATATTGCTCTCCAGAGCGGTACTACCGCTTGGGTCCTTCTGGGCAGGGGATGGGCAAGGAAGTACGCTCCATTGAGCCGGGAAAGAGGGTGCGAATGAATCTGTACGTGATGATTCCACCCAAACCTTTCCGAAGCGGACCCCCTCTTAATAGTATGGCTTTTCCTACGACTCAAGTCCACCGACGATGAAACGAGAGAGATAAAGCCATCTTCATATCAATACACCAAGGTGCATGAATCATCTTTTTGCCAAATGAAGAAATACCTGAAAGGCTTAGTGCACACGATTAGTCCGCAGATGCATTGTCAACAATCACCAAAACTACTAGGGTGGAAATATGCCCTTACAATCTCCCCTTTTTTGGTGGATTGATGACAACACGGGATTTGCATAGAAGATAAATACGAGATAGAATGCAAACCCCGCTCTCTACAAAATATAGACATGCTCCCCCTAGATGTGTGCACTATTTAAGTATGCTTTTGGAATGCAATGTGCACACACTAGGATCAACACTCCCCCTATATTTTATAGACAGACACTACTTGCACTTAGGGAAAACTGAAAGTAATATAGTTGCAAGAAATGATGTGAGCATTAACAATAGGGCACAAGATAAGCATTTCGCAAACTTAAGACATATGATAAAATTAAGGTAGCATATGTCTCACACCATATGATGTAGTCTCACAAGAGTCTCACACACATAAAAAAGCAAAGCAGATGGTAAAACAGTTCACGAGTGAATAAATATGGGCAACAAAAAGAGCACTCGTGACTCTCACAAATCCACCCTCTCTCCCCCTTTGACAGCAAGACGCCAAAAATGACAGAGAGAACAACGAGGATCCAGGAAGGGTGGTAACATGGAACATCAATATTCGCCAGACTTAGAGCTATGTTGAACAGTGCCACGAGGAGCAGGAGAGACAGGCAACTCAGCATCGGAAACTCATGGGTAGTGAGGAGCAATCTAGGTGTCCTCATCCATGAGTCTCTCCTCAGAACCACTCTCAATCTTAAAACAACTTGCCTACCAAGTGCCTTGTGACGACTGATAGCCGCATTTTCAGCCGTGTGAGCCCTCTACTGACCCTTGGCCTGCAAACAGAAGAGCTTCTTCAGCTTCTCCTTGAGCTTCTTAGCCCAAGATGGTTCTGCAGTAGGGGGCACAACACGAGAAGCAGTGTCATCTTCAGCCACAAAATCTTCATCGGCCTCTTCATGATGAGAATCCTCATCCATACCTTCTGGCACATCGTGCTAAGGGGCGGTGTGTAGCCCACTTGTCCTTCTGCCAAAGCTACACAACCTTGTGTTATACTAGCTCCCCGGCGTCAAACAACTCGCCTAGGAAGGTTTCTGCCATGTCTTCTCAATCAGATGAATCGAAAAGGGCGCATAGATAGGGCACCTACGCTCGAAACAGCAGAACAGATCTCAGACCACATAACATGAGAAACATCCAGTGGCTTCACATTAATCTTGAATTTATGAAACTCGCAGTAAAGAAGCATATCCACCAAGTAAGAGTGGACCTGATCTAGATTCCCAACTCGAGGAAACGAAGTGTGGCAGAAGATGCAGTGCATGATATGTAAGGATGGTTCGAGCATCCAAGTGGACTTGCCTGTTGTAGAGGAGATCTTCTCAATACTGTACTTGTAAAGGGCATCCTTGTGGGTGGCACCAGTATCTTTGGGGGATGGAAACCAAGATGGTTCTCGATTCCCTAGTCCTCAATGTCAAGCAGATGTGTGAAAGTCTTCCACGGAGAAGAAAGTAACCTACCATTTGTCATCCAAGATAAAGTCATGTCCTCATCAGTTCCCAGATGCACCATAGAAAGAAGACTACCATAATCCCGGCATCAAAGGCTTCGTTGAACTGGATAATGTTGAAAATGCCCAGCTTGTCACATAGAGAAAGAGCAGTCCTGAAGTACCTAGCATTTTGCTACAAATATTCAACGTCAATGGATTTTACATGAGGAACAAACAGGTTCTCTCTTGGCTTCAAAATGTCATTATAGATAGACAGTTGCTTCCTGTTCCACAAGGGGCGGTTGCGCATGGATGGCTCCTGGGGGACCATAGGGATAGGCCTTGTGGGACATCCAGAAGTCCTTAGCATTCAGAATGGCCATGGATAGGGACTTTGCGCAAAGTCATGATGATATCTAAGGCAATGATCATACATATAGGCATCACGTCCGAGACAAGTAGACCGATACTTTCTGCATCTACTACTATTACTCCACACATCGACCGCTATCCAGCATGCATCTAGTGTATTAAGTTCATAACAAATGGAGTAATGCCTTAAGCAAGATGACATGATGTAGAGGGATAAATTCATGCAATATGATATAAACCCCATCTTTTTACCCTTGATGGCAAGAACACGATGTGTGCCTCGCTACCCCTTCTGTCACTAGGCGAGGACACCGCACGGTATGAACCCAAAACCAAGCACTTCTCCCATTGCAAGAATTATAGATCAAGTTGGCCAAACAAAACCCACAACTCGAAGAGAATTACAAGGATATGAAATCATGCACACAAGAGATCAGAGGAGACTCAAATAATATTCATAGATAATTTGATCATAAATCCACAATTCATCGAATCTTGAGAAACACGCCGCAAAAGAAAGTTACATCGGATAGATCTCCACGAAGATCATGGAGAACTTTGTATTGAAGATCCAAGAGAGAGAATAATACATCTAGCTGCTAGCTATGGTCCCAAAGGTTTGTGGTGAACTACTCACGCATCATCGGAGAGGCAATGGTGTTGATGAAGAAACCCTCCGTGTCCGAATCCCCCCTCTGGCAAGGCACCAGAACGTGCCCCGTATGGGATCTTGCGGAGACAGAAGCTTGCGGCGGCGGAAAAGTATTTTCGTGGCTCTCTCTGGTGGTTTTAGATTTTCGTAGAATTTATAGGCGGAAGAAGTAGGGCAGAGGAGCCACGGGGGGGGGGGGGGGGGCACAAGCTTGCTAGCCCCCCCCCCAGGCTGGGGCTAGTGGGCTTGTGACCTCCCCCGAGGTCCTTTGCCTTGATTCTCAAGTTCCCTGCGTATCTTCTGTTATGGAAAAAATCATTCCGCATGTTTTATTCCGTTTGGACTCCGTTTAATATTCTCCTGTGAAAAAGGTCAAAAACACGAAAAAAAACAGAAACTGGCACTTGGCACTGAGTTAATAGGTTAGTCCCAAAGAAGATATAAAATAGCATATTCATGCATACAAAACATCCAAAGTTGACAAGAAAATAGCATGGAACCATCAAAAATTATAGATACGTTGCAGACGTATCAAGCATCCCCAAGCTTAACTCCTGCTCGTCCTCGAGTAGGGAAGTGATAAAGACTGAATTTTTGATGTGGAATGCTACCTAACATATTTGTCTTTTGTAACTTCTTTCTTGTGGCATGAATGTTCAGATCCGTAAGATTCAAAACAATAGTTTACTATTGACATGAAAACAATAATACTTCAAGCAAACTAGCAAAGTGATCATGAACTTTTGAAATAACAAGGCCAAAGAAAGTTATCCCTACAAAATCATATAGTCTGGCTATGCTCCATCATCCCCACATAACGAAGCTAAATCATGCACAACCCCGGTATTGGCCAAGTAATTGTTTTCGCACTCTTACTTTCTCAAACCTTTTCAACTCTCATGCAATACATGAGCGTGAGCCATGGATATAGCACTATAGGTGGAATAGAGTGTGGTGGAGGTTGTGAGGCAAAAAGGAGGAGATGGTCACATTGACTTGGCATATTAATGGGCTATGGAGATGCCCATCAATAGATATCAATGTGAATGAGTAGGGATTACCATGCAATGGATGCACGAGAGCTATAAGTGTGTGAAAGCTCAAAAGGAGAACTAGTGGGTGTGCACCCAACTTGCTTGCTCACGAAGACCTAGGGAAATTTTGAGGAAGCCCATCATTAGAATATACAAGCCAAGTTATATAATGAAAACTCCCACTAGTATATGGAAGTGTCAAACCAGGAGACTCTCTATCATGAAGAACATGGTGCTATTTTGAAGCACAAGTGTGGAAAAAGATAGTAGCATTGTCCCTTCTATCTTTTTTTATTTGGGCATCTTTGGCCTCTTTTTTATTTATTTCCTCACATGGGACAATACTCTAATAATGATGATCATCACACTTTTATTTACTCACAACTCAATATTTAGAACAATGATGGCTCTATAGGAAATGCCTCTGACAGTGTACCAGGATGTGCAACGGTCTAGATTAGCGTATGACGTTGAAACATCTCGCTAGCTATCTTACGATCATGCAATGGCAATATGAAAGTGACGACACAATTCATGAGACGGAACGGTGGGAGTTGCATGGAAATATATCTCGGAATGGCTATGAAAATGCCATAATAGGTAGGTATGGTGGCTGTTTTGAGGAAGGTATATGGTGGGTTTGTGCACCGGTGAAAGTTGCGCGGCACTAGAGAGGCTAGCAATGGTGGAAGGTGAAAGTGCATCTATACCATGGACTCCCATTAGTCATGAAGAACTCATATACTTATTGCGAAAGTTTTATTAGTAATAAAAAAAAGTGATAAACGCATACTCCTAGGGGAAAGGTTGGTAGGTGTTAACCATCGCGCGATCCCGACTACCACACAAAGGATGACAATCAATAAATCAATTATGCTCCGACTTCCTAACATAGCGGTTCACCATACATGCATGCTACGGGAATCACTAACTTCAACACAAGTATTTCTAGATTCACAACACCCTACTAACATAACTCTAATATCACCAAATCCATGTCTCAAAACGTAATTGTTAGGAATCAAACTTCTCTTACTAATCAATGCACTTGAATATGGAAGTTTTTATTATATCCTCTTTGGATGCCTATCATCTTTAGGACTACTTTCAGAGCACACGCCAATTACCAAGTTACTGAGAGAGAGCACTCTCAAAAAGATATAAGTGAAGACCGAGAGTTTTTATTTCTACAAAATACAACACCGCCGTGCTCTAAAAAGATTTAAGTGAAGCACTAGAGAAAAGTTATCTAGCTCAAAAGATATAAGTGAAGCACATGCGAGCTAAATTGCCTAACTCAAAAGATATAAGCGAAGCTCAATGAGTATTCTAGCAAATTCACGATGAGTGCATGTCCCTCTCAAAAAGGTGTGACGCAAGGATAATTGTGACACAACAAAAAGAAAAGACTCCTATAATAAACGACGCTCCAAGAAAAACACGTATCATGTGGTGAATAAAAATATAGCTCCAAGTAACGTTACCGATGGATTGAAGACGAAAGAGGGGATGCCTTCCTGGGGCATCCCCAAGATTAGGCTTCTTGGTGTCGTTGAATTTGGCTTGGGATGCCTTGGGAATCACCAAGCTTAAGCTCTTTCCACTCTTTATCCCATTGTCCATGAGAACATCACCCAAAACTTGAAAACTTCACAACACAAAACTTAAACACAAACTCGTGATATCATTAGCATAAGAAAACAAACTACCAACTCTTTAGGTATTGTAATAAACTTGATTTCTATTTATATTGATGTTAGTTTACTGTATTATCACTTTTTCATGGCTAGTTCCCCCCGATACTATCCATAGTTTCATCAAAATAAGCAATCAACACAACAAAAACAAAATATGTCAAAAATAGACCAGTCTGTAGCAATATGTATACTTCGTATACTTATGGTATCCCAAAAATTCTGAAAAATTATTAAAATTAGGGAAATTGGCATATGAACCAGCAGTAAAAAGAATCAACTCAAAATCTCTTTCTGGATAGGAATTAAAAATAATTTCGTGAGCACAAAGTTTCTGTCTTTTTCAGCATGATCAAACAACCATCACCAAAACTAATCATAAAGGTTTTACTTGGAACATACACAAAAAGAAACACAAAAAACACAATCATAAAAGAATTATGATGGTGTTGACACAACAAAACATAAAGAAAGAAAGCAAAGATAAATTTATTGGGTTGCCTCCCAACAAGCGCTATTGTTTAATGCCCTTAGCTAGGCATAAGGCGATAGAATCAAGTATCGTCGTCTTTGGTGCTCAAACCATAAGTAGCCCTTATCATGGATTCATAAGGCAATCTTATTTTATTTCTAGGAAAGTGTTCCATGCCCTTCTTTAATGGAAATTGAAATCTAATATTCCCTTCCTTCATATCGATGACAACACCAATAGTCCTAAGGAAAGGTCTACAAAGAATGATGGGACATGTCGGATTGCAATCAATATCAAGCACAATGAAATCTACGGGTACATAGTTCCTATTTGCAATAATAAGAACATCATTGATCCTTCCCATTGGTTTCTTAACAGTACAATCCGCAAGATGCAAATTAAGAGAGCACTCATCAATCTCATTGAAGCCTAGAAGATCACATAAAGACTTTGGAATGGCGGAAACACTAGCACCCAAATCACACAAAGCATTGCATTCATAGTTTTTAATCTTGATTTTGATAGTAGATTCCCACTCATCATGAAGTTTTCTAGGAATAGATATCTCCAACTCAAGTTTCTCTTCAAGAGATTTCATCATAGCATCAACGATATGATCGGTAAAGGCCTTATTTTGGCTATAGGCGTGTGGAGATTTTAGCATGGATTGCATCAAGGAAATACATTCAATCAAATAGCAACTATCATAATTGAATTCCTTGAAATCAAAAGTAATAATTTCATTACTACTCAAAGTTTTGATATCTTCTACTCCACTTTGAGTGCTTTTAGCATCAAGACAAATAGACTCTGAATCATTGGGGCGTTTCTCAACCAAAGTGGATTCATATCCAGCCCCATCATCATTAGGATTGACATTAGAAAACAAGGATTCAATAGGAGTCACACCAAGCACTTTAAGATCTTCGTGATTCTCATCACGAGAACACGCCTTTTAAGCCATTCATGTCTAGTACGAATTTGGGCGGTTCTTTCTTTACTCTCATTCATGGAAACACGGATAGCTTTCAAAGTTTCATCCATATTAATCTTGGGAGGAGCACATCTCAATTTCAAAGCATCAATATCAAGAGACATTCTATCAACGGTCCTAGCCAAGTCATCAATTTTGAGCAGTTTTTCTCCTATGGACGCATTGGAAATCTTTTGCGATTTCATAAACTCTTTAATATTACTCTCAAGAACAGAGGGTAATTTATTGTAATTTCCATGAGCATTGTTGTAGGAATTGCCAAAGTTATTAGAGGGATTACTAGGAAAAGGCCTAGGAATAAAGTAACCTTTATAAGCATTGTTGTTGCCAAAATTATTCCTACCAACAAAATTAACATCCAAGCTCTCATTGCTATTCTAAATCAAGGAAGACAAATGCATATCATTTGAATCTAGAGGAGCACCTTTACTAGCAAACAATTTCATTAACTCATCCATCTTAGCACTCAAAGAGTTAATTTCTTCTATAGCATGCACTTTTTTACTAGTAGGTGACCTTTCAGTGTGCCATTAAGAATATTTTGTCATGATATTATCTAGGAGTTTTGTGGCTTCTCCTAGTGTGATTTCCATGAAAGTTCCACCGGAGGCGGAATCCAAGATATTTCTAGAAGCAAAATTCAAACCAGCATAGAAGATTTGTATAATCGTCCAAAGACTCAAGCCATGAGCGGGACAATTTCTAATCATCAATTTCATTCTCTCCAAAGATTGTGCAACATGTTCATGATCTAGTTGCTTAAAATTCATGATATCATTGCGGAGAGAGATAATCTTAGCCGGTGCAAAATACTTGGATATATAAGCATCTTTACACTTGTTCCAAGAATCAATACTATTTTTGGGTAAAGATGAAAACCAAGTTTTTGCTCGACCTCGTAATGAGAACGGAAATAGATTCAATTTAATCACATAATTATCCACATCTTTCTTCTTTTGCATATCGCATAACTCAATGAAGGTATTAAGATGGGATGTGGCATCTTCACTAGGAAGGCCGGAAAATTGCTCTTTCATAACAAGATTCAGCAAGGCAGCATTGATTTCATATAATTCCGCACTAGTGGCAGGAGCAATCGGAGTACTAATAAAATCATTATTATTAGTATTCGAGAAGTCACACAATTTGGTGTTTTAGTCATGGTGACTTCAGCAAGCACACAAGCAAACAGAAAGCAAGTGAAAGAAAAGGGCGACTGAAAAAGGCAAAAAATCGTAAATTTTTGTTTTTCATAAGTGGGGGCGAGGAAAACGAGAGGCAAAAGGAAAAAAAGTAAATGCAAGAGATGATTTTGTGATAGTTACTTGGATATGCTTCGATTAGAATAGTCTGACAACGACGCCAGAAATTGGCATGTTGAAGGGAGACTATTCTTGACTTGATACTCCCCGACAACGGCGCCAGAAATTCTTCTTGCTACCTCTTGAGCTTGCGTTGGTTTTCCCTTGAAGAGGAAAGGGTGATGCAGCATAGTAGCAGTAAGTATTTCCCTCAGTTTGAGAATATGCAACGTCCTCTCACGCCTTTTTTGGGGGGACAAACAAAGATCAGAAAAAGACCAAGGTATCAATCTAGTAGGAGTATCAAGACAAGTCTCCAATGTACCTGCGCAAAAACAAACAAACTTGCACCCAACGCTATAAAGGGGTTGTCAATCCCTTCACGATTATTTGCAAGATGAGATCTGAAGGTGGAAAGTGCAACAAAGTAAAAGTGTAGAGCTGAAAATATGATGTGAAGTAGACCCGGGGGCCATAGTGTTCACTAGAGGCTTCTCTCATGATAGCAAGTATTACTGTGGGTGAACGAATTACTGTCGAGCAATTGATAGAATCACACAAAGTCATGATGATATCTAAGGCAATGATCATACATATAGGCATCACGTCCGAGAAAAGTAGACCGATACTTTCTGCATCTACTACTATTACTCCACACATCGACCGCTATCCAGCATGCATCTAGTGTATTAAGTTCATAACAAACGGAGTAACGCCTTAAGCAAGATGACATGATGTAGAGGTATAAATTCATGCAATATGATATAAACCCCATCTTTTTACCCTTGATGTCAACAACACGATGCGTGCCTCGCTACCCCTTCTGTCACTACGTGAGGACACCGCACGGTATGAACCCAAAATCAAGCACTTCTCCCATTGCAAGAATTATAGATCAAGTTGGCCAAACGAAACCCACAACTCGAAGAGAATTACAAGGATACAAAATCATGCATATAAGAGATCAGAGGAGACTCAAATAATATTCATAGATAATCTGATCATAAATCCACAATTCATCGGATCTCGACAAACACACCGCAAAACAAAGTTACATCGGATAGATCTCCATGAAGATCATGGAGAACTTTGTATTGAAGATCCAAGAGAGAGAAGAAGCCATCTAGCTACTAGCTATGGACCCGAAGGTCTATGGTGAACTACTCACGCATCATCGGAGAGGCAATGGTGTTGATGAAGAAGCCCTCCATGTCCAAATCCCCCCTCTGGCAGGGCACCAGAACGTGCCCCAGATGGGATCTTGCGGAGACAGAAGCTTGCGGCGGCGGAAAAGTATTTTCGTGGGTTTCTCTGGTAGTTTTAGATTTTTGGAGAATTTATAGGCGGAAGAAGTAGGGCAGAGGAGCCACGGAGGGCCCACAAGCCTGCTAGCCCCCCCCCTAGGCTGGGGCTAGTGGGCTTGTGACCTCCCCCGAGGTCCTTTGCCTTGGTTCTCAAGTTCCCTGCATATCTTCTGTTATGGAAAAAATCATTCCGCAGGTTTTATTCCGTTTGGACTCCGTTTAATATTCTCCTCTGAAAAAGGTCAAAAACACGGAAAAAAACAGAAACTGGCACTTGGCACTGAGTTAATAGGTTAGTCCCAAAAAAGATATAAAATAGCATATTCATGCATACAAAACATCCAAAGTTGACAAGAAAATAGCATGGAACCATCAAAAATTATAGATACGTTGGAGACGTATCAGGATACAACCCATATTACCCAAGTCCTAGATCTAAAAAATAGACCAAACTAAGAGAAGAATGGGGGCAATACCAATATCCGGGGCAAGAGGAAGGGGTGGGGATCGTTCCATTTGTTGAAATGTCGAACGAGCGGCCGAAAATAGAGAACGGCGGCAGCCATCGGAGCCCTTGGGTCGCCTAGAGAGAGACACCCATGAGGAGGAGTGGGGATGAATGGGTATGGGGAGTCGAAACTGCCCCTGCCCGTGCCCATAACCCCCTAGCGGAGTCAACTAAGCGGTAGTACTGCCCGATGGTAGTACTGCCTCGGCTAGTGGTACTACCTATTATCATCGGTAGTACCGCTGAGGGAAGCGGTAGTACCGCCCTAGATGGCCAAAAACATGCAGCAAAACATCATACTTGGTACCACAAAGTGGCATGAGACATAAAAAACACATCATGGCGATGGTGACACTCCAAGTTGTGAAGAAAGACAAGCACAGGGAAATAAACTTGGAGTGACACAAAGAAAAAATAGCATGCTCTCGAGAGGAAAATGCCTCAAGGAGGAGGGGCGGTGGCTGAAGCCACCTATGTTTGAGTCAATTGGTATGGCACCGCAAAGATTGTAACCATGGGCTCATGATCAAAACTCGACTTTGAAGCACAAGTGTCATCTAAAATGACTATTGTGAAAGACTTGATCATTCTATGCATAATAGGGGGAGGAAGAGTTCATTGAGAGAACAACACTCCCCCTAAATTCATGCCTGCATCTAAACACGATAGTATGATGAGAATGGTGGGTTGTGCCTAATTGCAATTCACGTTGCTCAAATCAATGATATTTAGCTCATTCTTTAACTCGTAAAATCTTGCTTCATTAAATGGCTTCATGAAATATCTGCAAGTTGATCATTAGGGTTGAGGTAAATGAGATCAATTTCCCCACGCTTGATATGATCTCGGATGAAGTGGTGACGAATACTAATGTGCTTTGTCTTGCAGTGTTGAACCGGGTTGTTGGAGATCGAGATTGCACTTACATTATCACAATAAAGAGGCACTTTGTCACATGTGACACCGTAATCCTTTAAAGTTTGCCTCATCCAAAGTAACTAAGCACAGCAACTTGCAGCAGCGACATACTCAGCCTC